>NC_071288.1:96643453-96943453 GCF_943734705.1 Anopheles coustani | reverse complement strand
AAATCCGGCTTGCTTGGGTTATAGCAAACTCCCCCGTCATTGTGTATCTTGGTTCGTTGGTGGAAGTGCATGATCGTGTTTTGTGCATCTTTTGCACCGTGACATATCCTGACGCCTTTTGCGCTCCAGGTGACGCGCACCGGCTTGCACCGAATTTAATTGGCTTTATTCGTTTTGACATCTCGCAAGGTTTTGAGAGTCGTGATGGTCGGTCGGTTAGTCCCTCGGATTCAACTTGTGTGACTGATGTGCACTTTCGTGCCGATTACGACTGAACAAAGACCCTGCGATCGGAAAGTGGACGAGCATCGGTGTGGCGATTGCATTTTCCAACTGTAGCAGATTGATAATGACTGGTGAGAAGGCGTTGGCAAGCGGGATGGATGGAAAGCCACTCTATTTCATTGTTGGCAATGTTGAAACTGCACAAACTTGTGATGACTTGCCTTTTGTTGTGCACTGTGCGCGCGTGTCATGCGATGGCAGTCGAAAGGAGGAAAGCTCACTTGTCGGGAAAACCGGGTTCCCAAACAGATGCGGAGATGAATGTATGAAACGGTTTGAAAATAGCTCCCGGGGTCTTTCGCTAGGAATGTGAGGATGCATATTGCACGTTCGCTTTGCATAAGTAAACAGGCCCCAAATTATTAATGCAGTTTCTGGCCCGCACGTGAAAACTGTCGTTGATTTTGGTGGCAATGCTTCAGCCACCGCTTTCCAAACGGGATATGTAAGGTCGTTCGTGCGACATTTGTTTGTCTACCGTGTGACGAAGCACCGAGCGAGCAAACCGAAATGCAGCGATGGGATTGCATAAAGGATTGCACCTTTATGTGCACCATCAGTGGAAAGCTAGGAATCCCGCCCTCAGTTTTTGTAGTTGCATTCAAACATTCCAGTTGTCGACACAAGAAGACCAGATGTCTTTGAAAGAAGGGAAATCCTGTGCAATGATGCAACATATATCAAAACGATATTAGGGTAAGCATTTTATGTTTCCCTCTTTCGGTGTAGCTTCGTCTCCTGATTTAGTTATTCTTATATGCCTATAACAAATGCTTGTTTGCAAAGTCTTATAACTGTCATGGAATCGACTCTTTTGTTTCAAAAGTACTTATCGCTTCCATTATATTTCAATCATCAAACCGAGGCTTCATAGTTCATTCATTACGTTTTCTGTGGCATTTTCCCTTTCGCTGAAATTCGTTACACAATATCATGAGTGTTTTCTCTGTCATAGCTTTCATTTGTATTTACGTATTTACTTCATGCGGGTGCTTTCTTTTGTTCGGATCCGCTCGGATGTGGTGTGCAGTTTTCTTGCCCCAATCATAAACCCATTCAAACTCATTTAAAACATTTTTTTAATCGCCCGACAATAAATAGCGGATATCATTGCATCGTCGATGCAGTCGGTGGCTGTTCGGTTGTGAAGAGAAGAAAGGTAAAGTGGTCGCATTTTCTCATTTCAAGCGTGAAATTACACGGGAAATGTTGGGCGACGTGTGTAATAATGCTTTTCGCTGCACGACGGATTGCAATTTGAATGCAAAAAAAAGTCTAACTTTTTTTAAAATAAAACTCCTGATTGTCTCTTGTGAATTGCGTGACCTATTATGCTGATACTGGAGAAAACTGTTTCCATAATGATGGCCATATTATTGTTGACGGTTCGTTTAAACGTTTAAACCTAGCCATCCTTGGTATTGGTGGAAGAACAAAGAGACCATTCGCAAGTTGCTATATCACTGAAAATTTTGAAACGGTTCAGGAACAGAGATGCAAGATCGATCATAAATTTATAAAATTGAAAATATGTTATGCAACGATGCCGAGGACGCGAGCTGAATGGCAGAACCGTAAAACCGTCGATTTCATTCCGATTTTATTACCTATCTTTAATGGCAGCCAGTTGGAAACGTTTCAAATGTAATATATGATTGATTTTTGCGAGAGAAAAACAATTTGCGGAAAGGGATGATTCCTTTGTTTGGAGTTTGGAAGAATTTGATTGAAGAAGAGCCATAAACATATCGATTCACGTCATAAACAATTACAAAAGGATGCAAATATCGTTGTTTAGTTGAAGTTTTAAATGTTTCTGTTAATGGTTAGGTTTTGTTAGAACTATATTATTGAGTCTAATGTTGTGTTTGAAATGAAATTGTTCAAACACAATGCATTTAAGAATTTTCCCTTTTTCTCAAGTTGCATGAGGCTCTTTACGATGAGTGAAATAATTCGTGTTCTCTGGTGGTTGTATTTTTGGTTACCATTTCCACACATTCTGGGGGTTTTCTCTTTCACTGCAAACAAAAACCCACGTATCTTTTCCGCGTTCAAAATGGACGCATGAATTTCCGAGACGAAGTTTGTTGACCCTACCCCTGCGGTTGTTGGCGGACAATTTTTCTTTTCCATTTTTCGCTTCCTTTGCCTGCCTGCGGTTCTCCCCATTCGTCTTTGCTATCTCGTCGGTGCTCTGATGTGCTTTGTTTGTGGAAACATGTTGTAACGTATGTATGGGTAAATGGTTTTCTTTTTATTTACTCACCACAAAACCATCGCGCACAATAAACAAATTCTCGCCGACGTAATCGAGGGCACGTTGCCGAAGGAATACGAATGATGGCACACATTTGATGATGGGGGCGGGGGGGAAGATGCCAAACATGACGAATCATAAATCCATGAATGAAAACACAAATCACCCACCGCACGGGCAGAACCAGCACCCGCCCAAACCGCCGTGATTACATTAAATCTTGCCCTGCTTGAAAACCGGCCCGCCAACAAAATTTTCTCGTCAAGCGGAAAAACGCACGCATACACGGTCGCAAACGGTTCGGGAAAAAGTGTACCGCCGATGGATACCGGCGAGGTAACATAGGGGGGGGGGGGGGGGGGGGGGGGGGGAGGTTGGTGAAAAGCATCAACTCAAATAGATATTAAAATCCAACAGATGTTCGAGAATCGCTCGGTAGCAAAAGGATCGATCGTCGACTGCACAGGGAAAAAGCAGAAGCCAGCCCATGGTGTGGTTGGAAAATGATGGAGTAAATTGACGGAAACAAATATATGTACGGCTACAGCCGGCCAACACCAGCTTGGAACACAAAGTGAGCTCGTAAAAATCACATAGCTACATAAATATGTCAACGAGCTCTTGGTGCTGCTTGTGCTCCGTGCTGAAAAGAAGGAAAGCGAAATGGAAAGCCAAGCGTGTGTCCCTGCAAAGTGGGAGCAATGGGGCACCTGGAGAGTGTAAGGATGGTAAAAATATTTGTAACGAATTGGTTTTATGGGATGCCTGTCTGCCTTCCCATCCTCGACCACCGGCTCCCTCTGGAAAATCCGCGGTTGAGTCAGTTGCATTTTTTTTCTCCTCTGTCTGTATCGAACCATCTTTCGCCGTTGTGGTGTTGGGTGTTTATTATCGCAACAAAACCACGTGGAAAAATTGAACTTATTTTATGTTTTTCTGCCATTTCGTTAATCACGATGAGTAAATCTATGATTTTTTGGCATGGCACAGCAATGTTTTCTTTTAAAATATTGTCTGATGGGGGATAATGTGTCGTTTTATTGACTTAAAACTTCAATGTACATTTTTCACTTGTTCATAATTCACGGCATCGCTGTATTGAAAGACTTTTGTGATTTGTTAATCGTTTTGAAATTTAAACATTTTTTTCTTCCGTTCACAGACGTGTTTGGTGCTTATTTATAGCGCTTTGTTTGGAGTGAGCTGTGTGTTTACTAGTTGTCTTAGGCTTCTCTTTTACTTCCGTTGCTTCAAATTATACTCCTACCTTCTCACACCGATCATTGGTTCGGATGTTAGCTTTCACTTGCATTCGTCCCGGTGGCGGAGAAATAAATTCTTGTTTTACAAAATCTCTACAAACGCGCACTTAATCTCCTTCCATGCTCGAAAATGTCAAACCATTCGAGTTCGAGTGTAAGTTTAGACAGCAACGGGAAAGGTTAAAAATGAGCCAATCAGTTGATTATATGGTTGCTTACCATGTCTAAGTAGTTGTTAAACAGACCCAGCTGAGGTTTTGGGAGAGAGAGAGACCGTTTCGTTTTGGATGTTCGATGTTTCGTTGTTGCAAACAACCCGAAGAGCGGTTTTGGGGGGAAATTGAAAAATCGAATGGCATTAAAATGTTGTACTGAAGGAACAACATATCTGTCTTTCAATTAGTATTCCTAAACGCGTGTGGGAGGTGGCTGATGAATAGCTCGAATGATGTTTACAATGTTTTCAGTCCGACGCTGTACGGAGTGTTAATAATATGATCATGTCCAAGGCAAATCCATCAGGTTGTCTAAATTCTGGTGTGTGGAGAAAGGCATATCGCCGCTTCTTCGAGAATTCAAAAGAATTTTGTTTAATTCAATCACAAGAGAAGAGAAAGCGATCGGGAAAATGCCGAGGAAAACACCGACAATGATGCTTAAATAGGAGCGCCGTTGGTCTGGAAAGTGTGGATGGATGCGTTCGGGGGGAAGATGTTTCCTAATCTCTAAACTCGTGGTTTAGTCGTCCCGAACTTGACGCGTTTCGGTTTATGACGCAGCCGCGATTGGAAGGAAAAAATCCCATCTAAGAACCGAGCATGCCGCCATCCTCTGCGTGCCTCCATTTGCCTCGTCCGCCTCAAGGCGTAACACGCGAAACATGTGTTCACTCATCAATCATTCACGGCAAGGGAGAGACGTGCTCTTGCGTGCGTGCGCGTGAGTGCAGCCCGCGTAAAGACGACGAGATTAGCCCGCTGAAAACGTAATAAAAGAAGAGGAAGGAGGGAAGCGAAAAGAAAGGCGTCTCGGAAAGAAAGGCTAAGTAAAGAAAAACAAACATAGAAACACATTTCGGTGGTACCCACATGAACAGGAAAATCCGGTGGAAATGGAGTTGTCAATGGGAAAGACGCATGGGTCTGCGATCGGGTGTGTGTGTTTGTGTGTGTGTGTTGACGAAGAATGGCATCGGCAGAGTCTTTTCCGGTGGGTGTAAGTGGGGTGGGGTGGGGGTTTGAGAGGGTTGGAACATGGCTGGCCGAAAAACCTAAAATCTCTTGGTAAGAATCGTGTCTCGGCGTGGTGACGGATGAGAAAAGGAATTTTCCCCGGCGTCATCGGTCCCGATGCCGAACTTTGTCCTAATTAGATCACTTTAGATCATGTAACCGAGTTGCCTGCGGGCGACGGTTGACGCGAAAAACGGTTCCCTTTTTCAGTGCCTTTTTATCCTTCTTGAAACCTAGTCCCGTGTTTTTTTTTTTGTAGTGGAAGAATAGATAAACAAGTGACAAGGAAGACATCGTTCGCTTCCCCCCCGTTGGCCCGATGACGTGAGAGAAATTTGCTGAAAGATGATCAAATTTTCCACGTCAGACTTTTTCGTTGCTTCCGCTAACTCTTTACGCAATGGTTCGCTGGTTTCGGAAAAAGCGACGATTGTTGCTAGGCTTCCCGGGCGGGTTTTTCTTTGCGTATTATGTTTTTCGAAATGGAATCAAGAAGGGTCAGCTTAGACGTATCGTCATTGCATGAAGAAATGGCAGTTTAAAAAAAAACCTAAGCTCGGGATAAGTTTATCTCAAAACGGTCAATGGCAACATGCTTCTTATGGTTTTTTGTCCGGAAGGTTTCAGTTTTCCTTTATCATTTCCGCGTCATTACCACTGCACAAATCGCATACAAAAGATGTATCATCTGGTTTTATTCCAGTTGGAAACGTTTAAAGTTTTCCACATGGCACTAATTTAACTTCATTTCCACAACCACCACGGCTACAAACGGTTTGCGCCAAACGGTGTTGGGCAGAATGTCGAGCTGTTGCGTTAACTATGGAGCTCTCTTTGCCCAGCGTTTGACCGTAAAGTGCATCCCTTTGCTCCGGCAGCACAGCTCGACCATTGTGGCGGATGTCGAAACAACTACCCAGTCCAGTAAACCTAAACCCGAAAGCATTAGCGAGGTTTGTTTGGAACTCTGAACCGAGCTCTGCGAGATCGCTTTCATACGGAAAAGGCCCCACACGGGTTCTCCAGCTCCATGCAACAACCGGGGTTGGTGTTTTTGTCCGGTGCAACGCATTATGCAACGCAGTTTTGTTCCGCACACTGGCGAAAGCGCACTCTGGTCGGTATAGCGCTAGGCATTTTCCGAACGCACTCAAGTGGATGCACTTGCGTTGTTAAAGTAATTATGGTACGACAATTCCGCGGAGAATTAGTCCGCTTTGTTGTGGAGTAAAATTGTCGCTAGCTGTCGTTTTCCGAAACGCAAAACATTCACCGTTACCAAGCGCAGTGTAAAAGTGTTCGAATGGAAAGCCTTGTGTAGAGTTTTCCCATGGTGATTTTAAAAGTAATTAATTGATAAAAGGATAAGAGCTTAGTAAATCCGATTGAATTAGAATATTTATCTATTGGATAATGATCTGTTTCGATTGGGTTTTTATTTTTCATTAAAACGGTACAGAGAAGCTTGTATAGACTAAATATATTCGTCTCTTATCGGGCATAAAACGTAGTTAGTCTACTTTATTGTAACTCCACGAGGAAAGTTTTCAAGCAGCTCATCTCAAAGAATAAATGGGTCACTTTTCGCTGATGCAGGTGGTACCGTTGTATTTTCTCATGTTTTCTTCTATATTTTCCCAAGAAGAAAAGCAAAAGTACGATGTAATACTGGCAAAGGCAAACGTTCATCTCTCATGGAGAAATTTTTAGCTGCATTCATATGCACTTTTCCCTCATCATGAGAAGCAAAGAAAGCACAACGACAACCCGGGTGGGAAAAAGGGGAGCAAATTGCATTCAAAGTCGGAAAACGAATAGGTACGTGCAAGCAAACTTTGCAAAGATCTGTGAAACTGCTGTTTCGCTAATACGATTAGGCGCTGGAAAACAACGTTAGTTTTTAGCTTCATTTTTTTATAGCCCTCCCCGAAGGTAAGAAGTAAACCGTACCGGCGCTTCCAACTAGACCACATGTTCGTGGGAAAGTTTTCACTTTTCACTCCACAGTATTGTGACGTATGTTGTGAGGCATATGTTGGCCGGGAAGAAAGTGCACTCAATTACTTCGCTGCGCCGGGTGGGAAAAATACGTGCTCCACAAAAGCGTCATTGGGCGAAGGAAAACTCACGGTGTCTTTTGCGTTCATTGGAGCTGGTTCGTGGCTTCATTGGCACTTCAATGCGAGGGAATGGATTCTGCGTGCTTCGCATATTGCATATTGCATGCCGGTTGATGCGGGTGTGCTTACACTGCGTGTGTGTGTTGTCTATATGGCTGGTATATGGATCAATTTATGGGTTAATTTTCCTCCATCCAGGTTAATGGAGATCTGGTACCGGCTGGTGTTGCTGAGAATGTTCCTATAGGATAGAGAAAATAAAGCCTTATGCAGAATATGCACTACAGATCGTTAGGCCTGCCTATGTGCAATATTGGATTGCAGAACAAACCGTCTATGTCGTTGATTTTTAATCGATTGAATTATTTCTATATCGGTATCATCGGAGGCGCTTTCAAATGGGGAAAGCAATACCAATCATACTCGGATATGATTTATTGATTTACTGGACGGTATCTGTCATGGACATCTATGCAGATTATGGTTTTGAAGAATGGCTTAACTCCATATTGTAGATGAGATAAAGCTTTTGAAAATGGTCTTGGTGATATGTTTTGTCAAGTGTATAACAGCTTTTTCAATAGTGCTCGTTTCAATATTACTAATGATATTTTCTTCTCTTTATCTTTCCAGGTAAGTTTTGAATATATCGTTGACTGCTGCTTCCGAGCCGTATTGTTACCAAAACTGTGTTCCGGTTAGGTCAGGTACTTTTAAACCATTGATCCTGAAAACATAGTTATCCTTTTTTGCACTAGGTTGATTTAAAAGTTCTATTTTATCTCCACCACGTGTTGATCGGTTTTAAATTGAACAAGATGAAAAGAGGGAAAAACCATCGAAAATGTAATCTTTCTCCTATCATCAATCTCCGCGTTTGATGATTGTTGAACAGAAGAGTCCGTTTTGCGAGAGAAAAGAAAATCGAATTGTGGTAATTGGATCAATTGTTATCCACAATGAGTATTTGGCGGAAGCTTTTCGTAGGGCCTTCCATTTTACTCTCTTACCAAAATCACAAAGCTTTAACACCAGGTATCTGGATGGCATTCAACGTTTGTGAAAATGTTAGGAGACACAATTCAAAGCAAATGAAAGTAACGCTTCATTTTAAATTGATTTTACCCCAACCCTTGGCGAGTGTTTCTAAGCCTCTCGATTGAAGTGATCCCTTTCGAAATGTACTCTCTTGATTTTACACTACGATTGGGAGAAGTTCAATGGCCTATGGATGCTTTTCATCAGCTGCGGCTCCCTGGCTGTTCTGTTTGATGAAGCGTTCTGATTGAACTAAACACAGTGTACGCTTCTATTGACCCAAAGAAGCCATTTTATTTCGCTCCGTGCACATACACCCAACAACAAAACGCTGCCTTTTATTGTGATAGTGTGTGGGATGGCCACTGGAAATGGTCATAAAAGGAGATGGATTTTCCGAGTCGTTGCCCGCTGGAAGACCGCTGGAAGCCCGTCCACCCGGCGAGCATTTGTTTAATGAAGTGTTTTTCTTTTGCGTATGAAATGGAAAAAGAAAGAGGAGAAATAACCTCCCAGCAAATGCGTCCGGAGATAAAGTCCTAACTGTCTGTGGCTCGAGAGAGTTATTGGGTGAGAAAGGGGCGACAGGGGGCGAGTGGCAACTATAAAAAAAAAACGACGGCAAATGTCTGTCCGGCTGGAGGTTGGTTGCCAGCTGAAGAAGGGTTTATGGCCACTGCAGCAAACATTTGTTCATCGTTATGATGGAGCACTAAATAAATATGACGAAGGGGATTTTTCCTCCCGGTTGGCCACGTGAGACACGTACTTTATTCGCGAAAGGGGCATGAAAATTTGAAATATTAGTCGTTCTGTGGGAGGAATTTCGTTAGGAAAGACAATTACTCTTAAGACATCAGCTTCTAGTTTTAAGGACAACAAAGCGAACGAATTGCTTCACTGTTAATTGTTCGCTCATAAGCTAGGGATGCTTTGAAGTAAGAAATTATTAGTTTTACCTTTGCTATCACCTTAAATAGTTAAAGCCAAACCCTATTGCGAGAAAACTGATAATTAGCGAATGCATCTAAAATTTAGTCTCCGGCTCAACAAAATCCGTTCCAAATCCCCAAAATCCCGTTGCATCAGCAATTCGCTTACAGCTCACACAGGACAAACATCGGACAGCATAATCCTTAAGACGGCGCTGATCGAAAGCATGCGATCCCAGACGCATCCATATTCGCCTGCCTGCGGCCAAAAAGAACGTTCGCTCGTCGAATGTAATCAGCTAAAATCAACCATCTCCCGCATCGCATTTCAGGGGGAGGGAAGCTTACACTCTCATTCGCCTGCTTGAGTATGCATGAAATTTGAATAAATAATTCAACTCACCGGTGCGGAGTTGATTCGCGTACTCGCGGCCCGCCAATGAGGATGATGATTATGATAACGAGGATGATGAGTCCTTGCTGTCGTCCAGCAAGCATACGTTACCCAAGAGTTCAAATACCGGTTGATACCCGGAGAGTATGAAACTCGAACACTAATTCGATAGAAACAGTGTGGCAAAACTCTTTAGGCAGCAGCGCGGGTTATTCTGCGGTTTTTGTGGACGACTTGGTATGGAGTCAGGGTTTAATTCGTAGATCATTGTTCTGTATAACTATGCACGAGGCTTTGTGGCTTTCCCCCTTTGTAATAGGTTGCTTTACAGTCCTAGCTTAAAATATGTAGAACAACACTGATACAAGTCCGTTTGAAAATATAGTACTTTAGTTACAATCGGTGCTGAAAAGACTGGGCATAACTTACCTTAATCGGACCAATCCTAGCGTCAAAAGCTGACTACTTCTAACTTAGAAGGATGCAAAAAGAAAAAAAGGGTCCCACACTGCTGCAGGACCGTTTTAGTTTCATGTAATTCCTCGTCGTTTCCTGCGGTCACTCAACCAGAAATGTTAACGAAAAACTCTCCAAAAGCCGATGCATCCGGTGGTCGTTTAGTAGTACTGCTTTTTGTTGGACCTGAAGGACCTGTTCTCCGTGGACGGGGCTCCGGGATACATACAATGAAATGCTCTGAATTAATAATCAGTGACGTCGTCAAAGGAGGGAGGGCCTCAAGTTGAGAGATTGGCCGGCATCATGCTTGCGGGAAGGGAAGCTAACCGGATTACCTGTACCGGGCCGGGGGAAGTCCATTAGAAAACGGTTTCGGTGCAGTCATATTTCACCGAGCCATGTAGCCTTGGCAATGGTTTGGGTAATATCCGGTAAGGATGATACAACAGTTTGCTTCGTTTTAGTTTCCGAAAGCGCACCCTTTCAGGCTAAAATTAAAATGCATTTGATATAATGCTGCGTATATATAATTTAACAGACAAGTAGAGTAGTGTTTGCAAATGTCCCAAACTAATGTTGATAGCATATTCAACTTTTTGGTGAAGTAAGTTCATCCTAATAGGGTTTGTTTTCCCATGAATGCAAAGATATTTTCCCTGGAAATAGTTGATTGCGAAAAAAGCAGCTGCTGATACGAAAGAACTGTTCCGTAGTTAAGTAAAACCTGTTTATTATAAACGTACGGACTTTTAGCTGGAAAAACTTACCCCGTTTACATTTATCATTCATTTTGAAACCGCATTCCATTCGGTTCTCAGTATTTGGTTTCTGTTTTTGCTTTTGGCGCTTGATCTGGGGATGAATACAAAATGGAACCATAAAAAAAGAGGTTATTTCCTGTTACGTCCCACGCTAATAAAGTTAGCTCTGACCGCAAGCCCAGAAAATGTCTCCAATTCATTAGCCTAACGACCGGAAATATTCATTCAAGCGAAGTACACCGGAAAGGGGAGAAATATAAAGGCAAGAATGTTCCTTCATCGCTGAGCGAAAGTGAATTTTCCAAAGAGGACGAAGCTTCCATGGGAGGAAAATGCAAAAAAATGTGGTTTAGGGGAAAAGATGATCACCCGTTGGTGGTCTAACGATTGTTCGTACTACCACCCGTGCTTAAGGGCAAGACAAAGGGGGGAAAAATCTATAAAACCTCTTAGAAAGCATCGGCGTCCCCTTTCGATGCTCGTTACGGTGCCCCCGAAGAGCAAAGAACCGGCGATGGTCAAGATTTTGTAAGTTATTGTAATCACGGACTTCTCCACGGTCCTCCTGATGGTAACTGAGCACGCATCTCGAACCTAATGACCAGTCTGTTTGGGGCCGTTCCTTCATTTGCTTGGCACCGGGACAAAGGAATCTAATATCATTCCTTAAGCCCGGTGACCCTTAGTGGCTTAACTGTGGTGAATAGAAGTTCATCATAATTTTCCTAGTTTTTATTCCTCCTCCCGGGCACGTTGCTCAATATCGGAACAATGTGAGGCCGAAATATTTTTCGTTATATTCGTTTACCCTTTTTGTTTTTGTTTCCGGTAAGGGTTGCCTCTCACTCCCCATCGAAACGATGTAGAACAACATAAATTGTTAATTTTATTGGGGGCGCCCAGCGTCGTAGACACATCGTCCTGGAACAGGTGCCAGGTTTTTATTTGCGCCCACCCCGTTGTCATCCGGTTCTATTCGATTCAATTAAGGCGTCGAATAAAGTGTGCCCGACGGCCTCTGCTGTGAGCATGTGGGCCTTTCCGAGCGGAACCCGCGGTGTCGTTATCCTTTTTCCTCTAATTCTGCTCTGGGATAAGTTTGTTGTGTGGTTTGCTAGTTGACATTTCTTTTTTCCGCCAACGCACGAAAGCATAACTAATCCTGGCAAACACAAACAGTGAAAGCGCTTCTATTCCACGCGCACATTTCGTTTATCGCCGTATCAATGTGTGGTTTATGGAGGATTATTCGCATTATCCTGCGCAAGGATGCATTCCGGGGGGTGTGTGTGTATGTGTGGCAATGATAACGTGGCGAGAAAAAAATACACACGAACGTGGATTGGGACAAGTTTGGTTGCTTTCGATTAAATATATTCCCACCTAAGAGCTGGGAGGATTTTCATAAATTCCATAATCCCTCCCCCATTTCGAGATTGTCAATATTATGAAACGCTTCATTTTCGCTTGGGACGGTTTGTATGAGTGGTGTTAACATAGAAATTGCTTACCCACCAAAAACTACCGGCCTTCGATGACCAACGGGGAAGCAAATTTGGTCCCATTTTTTATGGTGGAAACTATTTTATAGTGTCAATTTTACTTCTTGTTTTCGACAAGGTGGTTTGAGTTTGTTTTTGCCACATGCTCCAGTTTCTGTTTTCCACAATTCGATCGATCGGTTTTTGAAACAAAAATTTTACAAATAAAAGACTAATTTTTCCCACCGGAAGCTTTATGATTGTTGGGCGTTTCATCATAGAAGTGAAGCTAGTTTAATACTCTCGTATTTTTCATCAAACCAAACACAACGTCTGTCGCCATGCGCCTCCCACATTATCCATTTTTATGTGGAGCATCCGGGAATCCCGGTTTATGGGCTATTCGCAAAGTTCAGTGTAATAAAAAAATGCTCGGAAAAGTTTATTTTATATTTCGCCTTCCCTGCCTCCTCGATGTGAAAGAGTGGCGGACTTCGGATAGCAGAAGTTGACGGTCGGCTGGAGAGTGGAACTTATAAGCGAAAAGTTTCCGGCCATGATGAGATGATGAGAAGGACAACCGGACGACACAGGTTAATGAGCGCAACACACACACACCTCCGAGCGTCGTGAACGTGGAAAACAGAATTAACAAAAGCCCCAGTCTCTCTCTTTCATTATCTCCATCCCCCAATTTCCACAATCAAAGCTCGATCGACCGCACAACCAAACGGAACGGCTCAGTAGAAAGGTTGTTTTTTATGCGAGAGTTAAATCCTTCAGCACAGTTTCCACCCCACCCAAGCGACCAAGGACAAAAAGGGGGAGGGGTGTTTTCCCGCCTGGAAAACCGTCGGGTCGGTTGGTGAAATGGGAATTAAAAATTCAAATGAAATGATAACACTATTAAATTTCATCTGCCTTTTCATAACGGAATAACAAGTTTCGAAATTCCCACACGTCGTGTATTATTTGGACGGGGCGTATGTGTGTGTTTTTTTAAATACTGTTTTATAACCGATGCTTCGTGGCCCGAGGCCCGAAGGCTGGCTTTTGCCGGTGGGTTGAGTGGTCCTTTGGGATGATGAAAGCACTCCAAGCTCTTTTGTGAGCCAAGTGCATGTGCTTCCCACTTAATGTGGGGGAGTGTTCGTGTGCCTGTCCGTTTGAGCGTATATGCAGCCTCCGGGATGACTTTATACAATGGTTTTTATTTTTCTTGTTTTTTTTTATGGTTTGTCACTCCTGGCGATCCTTTGCTGCCGGCACTGGGTTTGGGTTTCGGTTTGCTTAATCAACAAAATAATAAACACAGTTTTCGAACAAAGCTCGTGTTATTTGTTCTCGTTAAAAGACGGTTAAATAAACATAGAAACAACAGTTGATTAATATAAAAAGAAAGACGTATTTGTAACTTCCATTTATATGCAACAAAAAGGATTCTCGGAAAAACTTTTGAGTATAAAATTATCATGAATAATCAGCAGAGCCTACAATCAGATATTTCAATTTCAATTGAATGTGCCTTTGCTATGCGCATGGAATGATCATCCCCACATTTTATTATTCACAAACCGTTGTCCTAACATCATCGGTGAGTAGAAATTTAACAAAAGTTAGTGGATTAAAGAGAGGTGCGAAACGAAATGCTAACATGGAGCGGTTATGTAGATTCTAATTTAGCTGAACGGGGGAAGTTATATTTATTTGTCGTACGGATGAATTGGTGGAAAGAGGAATTACATCCTTAGTAGGGCTCAAACCGAGAGAAAAACGGCAACAAACCACTAATAGGCCGTACGATTATTTTCCGGTAAGGTCGATATGGAATGCAAAGTTAATAGTCGTTCGGATGAAGTGTTTGAACTTTGTCAATTGGGCAATGGGTTTTTCCATTTGGGTCGACGGCAATTTCCATTAAGATGAACGTATCCCGTTGTAAAATGGTCCCCGGGGCAACAGAGGAGGATCCGAAGTTTCAAGTGGGAAATGAATTTTGCACATAATTGGTGTTGTTGTTATAATTTGGTTAACCACAATTAGGCGCAGGTGTGTTTTCAATAACGTCCGTTGTAGACCACGGTTTTGGAATTGGAGCTTATTGGATCATGTTTTAGGTCAATTGGAATTACTGACCAGTGGACTCAATTTTCTAGATGAGATTTTTCACAAAACTTTTCTAATAAAAAGGTTATGAAATTTATGCGAGATACGGTTTGAAGTGGAATGAATACGCATATTTGAATCCTCCGGCACTTAAACCAAAACAAATGCTCAATTAAACGTCATCCACTTGAGCATCAATCGTTTGAAACTAGAGTGTATGACAGTACCATTCAATTGAACATAATTCGGCATAATTATCAATCGAAACGCAATGGCGGCACGTATTTGAAGTTTGATCTCTAGCGTGATGCAATCGCACGTCTGAATCGATAGCGATTTACGCCGTTTGCCAGTATCGCATCATACATTAGTATAAATCGCCAATTATTCGAATAAAATTGAATAGCTCGCCGATCTCGTCGATTTTCCGTTCGAGTCCAATCCTAGTTCGATCCCGGCCTAGTGTAACTCACTCCAACATCTGCTCTTCAGCGTGGTGTTCATTCCCATGTCGACTTGTTTGACAGATGACAGCTCTGAAGAGCGTCTCCACCCACGGAAGTGGTTCGAAGTGGGTGGGAAGCGCGAGTTAGGTGAACCGGTAGGCGGGAGCATAAAATTAACGTAAACAAACAAACACACACACCCTGCTTTCGGTGGATTCCACTTAATTCTCGCTCATTTGCACCGCTTTTGTACCACCGCTTCGTCTCATCTTCGGAGAGCTTAAGCTCATTGCTATATGACGGTGCGGCTTGGCTGTGGCCCACGGTGGTTTTGCCGTTTGTGATGACTTAGGAGGAGGCCGGGAAGATGGTGATGGGGCAAATTTTATTATAAATGACCATTTGTCTTCCCGCGCGCGGGTAATAGGTTCGCCATTCGTTTTTTTTGTCCGTCTGCCAGTGTAGACGATCATTGATGTAGACTTCTGAATTCGTAAGGGTGTTATCCACCCATTCGCAATAAAATATATCTCCATTTTGAGTTTTGTTAAAGCGAGTCCTTTCGCTTTATTATACCATGATGATGGACACTGGAACAAGATTTGCAAACGCAGGAATAAGATTGATGTTGCCTGAATTATTCATAACCGAACAGAATACCCCCTTGAAGCACGAGTTAAAGCATCCTTAAGAGCCGAACCCGTTCTCAAGGGGTACGGTGCAATATTTATCTTGATCTAGCTTCTGCTCCCAGAGACAAACAACGTATTTATTTCTTCTTTGCCATGGCACAGTCGGCCGCACACCTGTGCGCGATTCTTGTAAGAATCGAGACGAAGGAAAAGGAAAGAAGTTTGTCTTCCTTTCGTGAGCCAAAGATAGCAGGGATAATTTATCTTCGCCAACTTTCTGGCGTCGGTTGATAGAGGTGCGAGCAGGAAGGCCGATAGTGGTTTAATAATTATTAAGAAAGATATAGACACAAGACGGCCGATAAGTATCGTCAAGGACGGATGAACGAGTGAACGACAACTGCTAGCGTACGAGGGACGGGGAAAATGGAAAAGTTTCCTCTCCGCAACAAAAACGTCAAAGACGGATATTCGTTTGGATGAGTGACGGTGAGATTGCAAAAAAATTGCTTAGAAGCGCACAAGGTAGAGTTTGCGTTACAAGATGAATGAACGATGTCGATAGAATAAACTTATTTGACAGCTTTGTGGCATGGTTTGTGCTACTGTCGGCGGTCAGATGAAAACGTTTGGGATATGCAGATGATTTTATTCTGTTCTGGAACCTGGAATATTTTTTCGCATATCAGATATCGAACGACGGATATGTTTACGCAAAGTTTAGGTTAATTAAAACTAATTGAAATCGTTGAATTTACTCCTAATTGTCTTCTGTGCTCACTGTGCATCACTGTGTCATACTTTTCTTCAAAACATTCTATCTATTTCATGTATTGGAAACATAATTTGTGACAACATGATGAGGAACCTTTTTATTTTTTATCTTTTTTTTGCTTTCTAAAGCTCGTCCATGGATTTGTTGTGCAGAAGTTGATGTACGATTGGTATCGGAATTCGATTCCAGTGGCTCATCCCTTGTGTGTTTCATTTTTTTTTTGTCCATTTCATGCTGTTGTTGTGTGACTCATGCTCAATATCATTCTGTAAAATATGGTGGTCACCTACTCTCCCTCGTATGGTGTCCTTCCACTTCGTTGTGTGGCTTTGAAACATACGGGAGCAGTTTGGCTCCGTTCATCTATCTTTCATCGTGCCCAGATTCCGGATCGTCTATCCTGACGAAAATCATTCAATATCCTGCTCCATTCACCACATTATCCCACATCCCACGCCCTCTCCTCCGCCTCATCCTCCTCTCGTCAACGCAAATGGTTTCGGTTGCTGTTCGATTTAAGCTTTTTTCTCCCCCATTTACCTCGGTCCGGGTTGCTTTCATCCCGAGTGAATGAAGCATAGCGTGGGGGAAAGGACGGGACAGTGTTGGGTGGCAGGAGATGGAAGTACTTTTCCATTAAAATCTGGTCTACCAGCCACTCGTAGTGCCATACTGCCTCCGGCTTCATCGGCATTTCCGTCGGTCCTCCTCTCGCGTCGGGACGTGATGGTCTTTTGGTCTTTTTGATCTGGACTCGAGCGGGCAAGGAAAGGGCAGGGCTCTCCAAGTGTGTGCTGGTGCTGTATCGTGTCGATATGAGTGAAAATTGATCTAAATTCTTCAACGCTCGATAGTTCATCCGATGCGCCCCTGCCCTCCCCACCATCAACAGCTCGGGAACATGCCAATCTTCGCCCGGATGCTTGTGGCACCCTCTTCAAGGTCCGCCGGATGATGAGCCAAAAGCAAACAAGTGAATGACCAGGCGTCCGCTTCGGTATGCCAAGTGGATTCCAATTTCGATACTGAAAGAAACCTATGATACCGAGGGGAGCAGCCCCGCGAAGCAAAAACGAAGAAAAAAATACACGTCGTTGCTGGAAGGAAAAAGTTTAAGGAGAAGTTAAATCTAATACACACCGGAACGAAGGAAATTAAATCAAATTTCTTTATTCTTTGTACATTCTTCGGGCGAAACGACTTTTTTCCGACAAAAAGGGTCGAAGAGTTGTCTATTTTAAAAGGATAATTTATGGGAAAGTTTGCAATATGTTCCACCGGTGTATTGGAGGGGATGCATGATAATAATTTTGCTGGCAAACAAAACCAGACCCTGTGAAAACCGTTTGAAGGACGAAATGAAAACTGCAAATTCATCGTTACAGGGTTATTTTGCACGCATAAACTTGTTAACTTTTTTGATGTCTTGCAAAATGGAATAAAATGTGTGTTATTGGTGAAAGAAAAATGTATAGTAGGTGGAAAAGGTTCAGGCGTTTAAAAAGGTCAAAACGCATTGAATAGTAACCTTTTGAAGTTTTCGAAAGTGTTGAAAGACAGAGGGTGGTCGTTATCGCTTTACGACACTATACCAAGAACTAAACACATTACCGTGCGTCTCATATTTTAATCAAGAAATGGTGTGGTATCGCTTGTTTTGTATTAATATTTTAATAATTTTGTACTTGTATTTTCCAATATCTGCCTCTTCATAAATTGTGGCTTACCGAACACAACCGAATCTTGCTCGGTTCAAGCATCGCTCTCTGATCCACGCCAATGCCGTCTGTGGGAAAAATTCGTTCGAACGTTCGATATTTTCCTCCATCGATTCCGCGAGATGATGCGAATTTAATAGAATTTTGATGGGTATGATCTTCGACGCGGTGCCACATGATGATGGCGTTGTAGCTCAGCACGAACGAATTTCGGTCGATAGAGGTCCCGTTCCCGCGATGAAAAGGGGAAGAGGACCATTGTTGAAAAATTGATTTTCACTTCAACTTTCCGACCGAAGCACACAGTGCTAATCGGAACTCTGTTTGGCAGTTCTCGATGCAAAGAATGGTGCTATGAAAATGTGGTTCACTGCTGCTGAATGAAAACGTTTTACTTCGCAAATCGGAGCTAATTTCGTTTAAAAATTTGGCTACAGCGGGGAGACCGTGTGCTGGCATGCTTGGCCATTAAAATTTGTAAATTAAATCATACCACATTCAGGGCGGGAAAACTCGTTATCGGAGAACCGGATGTAATAACTTCGGTTTAGGTAAAAATGTATTCCACACAAAGAGCTACTCTGAAGGAAAATAACGCATTCAAGTAAGGTTCGAAATGTGTCTTTAAAGACGAGAAAAATGATACCACTACGAGGCGGACTTGAAGCATGGCGAAATAGCGAAACGCAGATCCATTTGGTCGATTTCAATGCAATTAATCTAGTCAAGATTTGCATGACTTAAAGATTCCATTCATTTATCATTAATGAAGCCATCTCTCGACTGGAATGAATATCACTTCAACTGGAAGCTTTTCGACGCGTTCGAGCTCTCGCTCTCTCGCCGTAATTGTGGGAATTAATCTTTCACTTGTTGAAATTAAATTAGCGCCCGGTTTCTTCTTTTTCATTAAAACGCGGCCCAGCGGGAGCTACACAATTCCGTCGGGATTCGGTTTTCGGACCCGGGAGACTCGTACGAAATGAAACACAGAACGGAGCCCGGAAAATAAGGCTCGACTGATCACCATCATCAGTCCATTGGAGCTTACTGTGTTTGGGTTCGAGGCGTTTTTTTTCACCACCCTAAAGAACGCGTCCATCTGTTTTCCAAGAAGGTTAAAAACGAATAATGAGGAAGCGAAAATAAAAAGCAAAGAAATTAATAAAAGCTCGTTGCGGAAAGTTGCAGCCTAGTTTTCCTTCGCAACCACCGGACACAGCGTGGGATATGGGATGTTAGCCCACAGGAAAACCACAGCAGGGTGCTGCCATGATGTTGCATTAGCCGCCTGCAGTTTGAATAATTTAAAATGATTTGCATAATTTTTCATGAGAAGCAGTGTTCCGTTAAACGATTTTTCCAAGAGTTAGTTT
The DNA here is from genome assembly GCF_943734705.1 of Anopheles coustani. NCBI lineage: Eukaryota > Metazoa > Arthropoda > Insecta > Diptera > Culicidae > Anopheles > Anopheles coustani. The sequence continues at coordinate 96,924,176 of NC_071288.1, read as the reverse complement.
TTTTTATTTGTATAAATTTTTTTATTTTTTAAAGATAAAGAGTGATATTTTTTTATCAAAGCCATGAATACCTTATGTTACTTTTTTCTTGAATCTTCTCGCTGTTACTAGTTTTAAGTTTTCTGAAGTGTTGAGTTTCGTCTTATGTTTTCCATGTCAGCTTTAACGCTTGGTTGTTTTCAATAAACAAACAAAACAATATTGGTTATAAGTTTAGATTAGTTTCGTTGAAATCCACTACGTTGATACTATTTTTTCCTATCTATAGTTTCATATCTTATGAAGTGGACACACGCTTTTGTGTATGAACATTTTCCATATAGCGTAAAATCTGATAAGAATATTCTGTCTGAAAATTTTGAACTGCGTTCCTGGCCCCGTAAGATATTTTCAAATATTGAAAAACTAATGAATTTTCATTTGCATATTGAATCCTCCGGGAGAAGAATGTGCGAAGAGTGATAATCGATCCTGAGAGGCCGAAAGAGGTTGTTTGAATGCAAAAAAAAGGGAACGATTTCATCCCCTTTGTTCCACTTCGGCATAAATCGGCAGGATTGACAGGTTAGTTACGTGCTTCCGACAGGCAAAGAAAGCAACTCACCTGCAAAGCATGTCATTCTGGGATTTTGCGTCCAATATCTTCATTCGGTCGGGGCCCCTAAGCCAGCGCCGTCCGGATGGGTTGTTTTGTCGGCGTGTAAGAACAACAACAACAGATCGACAACTGTTGATGGGGTCCAATACCCGTCGTTTGAGCTCTGCCATCGAGAACCGAGCAGTCTGATCCTTTCGGACGATGGTCGAAATATCGTTTTACCTTTCCCCCGTCATTACATGCCCCTCCTCCCCCCCCTCCCCCCCCCCCCCTTTCCTCCATCGTCTTCGTCAGCTACAGGAAAAGGCTTATGGAGGGACCGGATTGGCCTTATGATTATTCATGAGATGCAGGCCAGATTTCCGACTGGTATTGGTCAGCGTACAAAAGGATCATGGTTGGGATGCTGTTATTTTTTCCTTTTGGCTCCACAAAGACTCGGTTCATTGTGCTTGGTGCTTTAGAAGGATACACAGAACCACTGAGGGAATGTGAAAAAATCGAAACGAACACTGATTGTGTCCTTGGGGCGAGTGTTTTGTTTACTGATCGCTCGGGAAAGCCACTTGCTGGGATGGTTTTAAAAGTCTGCGCCGAATGAAACTATCAGAAAGTCATGCTCTCTAATGAAAATCTACGGTACGTATACCACAAACCGGGTGAGCTGCTACCAACGAAGTAATAAGATAAGAACAATCGACCATCTGTCCGTGAATTTAAATTTAACGACTCGGCAAGACTGGCTGGTAATTGGCAAAGTTATTGGTTTGTCAACATTAATAAACGAGACAACAGGCATCGTTGGTATTAAAAATGTAGTAATCGAGAGGCGAAACAGGGATTACGATATGGAATTGCTTTGTCCACGAGTAATGGCAAAAAATGTTGTGATATCATAAAAGGACATTTCGGTAAACATTGTCCCGATGTAAGTGGATGTAATTCTTGTGCAACTCTCCTGCTGTGTTCTGCACATCTCGATTGGCCCCTAGCTTTAGGAACTCGGTGGTCCGTTGACAACGGCGGCGACAAACGTCCGCAGAGAAATTATGGTGACTTGTCAATGGTGATAAAAATAACTGTCTCTATTCATAGTAAATGATTACTTCCATTGGTGTCGCCAGCTCGGGTGTTATGTGTGTCGGCAGCCGGGAGCTCAAGGCGCGCATACCTCTACAAACACACACACACACCGACACACAGTTGGTGAAGGATTGGACCGTTCTGCGAACACTCGCTCGGTAGTAAATCGGGCTTTACCGAACAACCGTCGCGGTTGATTTATGGTGACACGTAATAAAAGCCACTTCCAGTCCATCAACCACGCACACACACACATACAGGGCATTTGTTACTCCGCCGTCACTTTTGACGTTGCAGCCAAGCGCGGGTGTCAGTTTTACTCGGTCCGATTGCTTTCTTCGCGCTGTAGCGCTCTCTTTATTCCAGTTTATGTTGCAATGCATTTTTATGTGCCGATATTCTATTGTTACTTCATTCCTTCGTCGGGTTTACACGGAGGCCGTTAGTCGTAGTTGCAGCTATGATTGAATTAAACCACTGGCTATAGGGTTGGCCAGTTCAGTTCAGTGCACATTTGCGTTCGACTTGTTTGCAGACTCTTCTTTAGAACGAAGCTCGAGAAGAGCACGTTCCACAAATCAATCGGACGAAGCGTAAGGAAATAACATTGCCTCAATCAATGCGTTTTTGCAAACGAACATTTCTTTTCGCTCCTCCGAGGTGTTACCCGAAATAATCCGATTTGTTAGGACGACGGCAAGACAATGGTTAGGATTTTCCGATGATGTTTTTCTCTTTCGTTCTTACCACTCGAAAAAAAAAGGGAAGGAAGCAAATCATTCTTGCCGTCACTAATTGGATTAGCATGAAGTAGCGAATATTTCCTGGAGGTGGCAGGAGCAGATTGTTCGCTCCTGTCATTAGCAAACCGGTTATAGCCGGGGCCTATAAGGGTACAGCTCCCTGGCCATTGTAGTTTTTGGTAGCCGAGAGGGCGACAACTGGAGGGCATTTGTAAAAGTGGGCAATTTTTTCCGAAGTCCTTTTGGTCGTCGGGGGAAAAGGAGCTGGGAGGAGGGTGATAATCTTCTCAGTCATTAGTTGTCCAAAAAGTTTGGGGGGTTGTACATTTGACGAATGACGTTGTCGTTATGTCGTCGTGGGGTGGACCTTTTTCTCTGAGTCTCGTTGTTGCTTTCTCTGCGCCGCGTGGGTTGGGGTTGAGCAATTTGGCCACTCCGGTTCAGGAAACGGCGCGCCGAGCTGTGAGTTGTTGAACTTTCTGTGTTGCTAAAGTATCTGGAAAACGGAAATAACATGCCCGCGCTAGGGCAGCAGGGATAAAGATAGTGGTGCTTGAGCTTTTTTGTTTTTTTCGCTTGGAAATCAAAGATTAAACCCATCTTATTGTTTGCAGCTTTTGATGATGATGCTGATTGTCGGTGATTAGTGCGGGTCATTTGTGCGTAAAAAGGAAGCAGCCAATGGGATGGGGGGTGGGAACTGTGATTTAAGACGATCCACTTCTACTCCTCCTCCTCACGCTGCTCAACAAAAAAGGCCAGTAAATTGATCCCTCTTCATCACGGACTTTCGCAAACAAATGTACTGTAACGACGGACGGGTGTTGGAACATTGGTTTCACTGGTGCGCATCCCGTGGAAAAGCTACTAATTAGTGGCATGTTTACCGAAGGCCACCAGGGGATGTTTTGTGAAATTTGATATCCGAAAGAAAATATGGGTCTCTTTCCAAGCAAGCTGATCGGTACGGAAGATGGAAAGAAATCTTCAATCACCAGCCTTTTAAAAATCTTTCCCTTTTATCTTGAGACAAGAAGCAGTTATCCCTCGGGATCGAAAAACATGTACCAAGAACAACATCATCAGAGCAATGAAGCGAATGAAGGATCCTTTACTCCAAAGACACATTTTAAAAGCTTGAGTAATTAGATCGGGAGAAAATAAGATTTCAACAGAGGGAGTTAAATTTCGATGGAACAGTTGTCTTCCAAAACGCGTTGCCTTTGAAGGCTTCGCTGTAATGTTGTATACTTGTTACGCAAGGTTTTACATTTAACTACTCATAGAAAAGTCAGATTCCTTTTTATTTTTCCTGTTGCGTTAGTTGTTGTGCCTGGCTGTTCCTTTCCATTTGTCAGTAACGCTCGGCTGGCCTCGGCGGACTCTCGGGGTCGAAGTAGTAGCGTTCGTTGCCTCTGCGGTCTGATTTATGGTCCATTATGCCCGTGCGCTCCGGTGGATCGCTTAATTTGTGTTGAATGGTTAGATATGGTTAGTTTTCCCCCCCACCCCCTCCGGCCCGAAGGGTAAAGAAAGTGAACACTTACTGGCAACAGCAGTGACCGATGGAACGGAACCTATTTCGTTCGTTCTTTCTCGGGTAGAAGTAATGGTTGCTACAGAATCCTGCGACCGAATCAAATAAACCGCTCCCGTGTGTGTGTGTGTGTGTGTGTGTGGGTAGCGTATTTCCGTCAGCTGTAAAGATAAGATTCTCGCCGTTCGTCGGTCGGCGGAATTATCTTTCGGGGGGTTTCATTTATAGTAGGGACACAAAGTTTCCGAAGTGTGTACACTGATAATGCCACTTCGAATTGCAAATGACTCGACTAGGAGGAGGTCCCGTACGGCAGGAGGGAGTATAGCGAGAGGGGGGTGTAGGGACCAACTATGTGCTGCCTCATCCATATTTCGTTCCTTATCGTCCCTACCCGTCCTGTGTATCCGAACACCGCAAACAGACACCGCCTATGTGTGCCATGTTGGCGAAAAAGTTGTAAATGACCCGTCCTTCGCCGGACGTCAGCAGCACTCCATCACACGTGAGCGCCTCGTCCACAGGAATGGTTCGGTTTGTTTGCCCTGGACCTGGGGGTGGAGCTGTATGTTTCGGGCGGAAAATTTGCAGTGAGAAATAATGTATTCATTTGTCCTTCTGTCTTGCCTCTACCCTACCGGTCGGCTTCTCTATCCCTCCTTCAACTGCCCGAAAGATGTGGAAATGGTTTGACATTTTAATTGAGTTCACGTGCTCCAATTTGTAGCCCGTTTCCATTGGAATGGGAAACCCGTGACGCTTCGAACCAACCAACACGTTTGCCCGGGGTAGAGCGGGGTGGGTGCGGCTTGCGCAAGATTCCTCAAGTTAAAGCTTCCCATCCGGTCACTTTCGGCGAGAGGCGAGAACATCATGAGAAATTGAAATAAATTGGCACTCAAGGCGAAACGGGGCATCACTGTCATCGTGGAGGTTCAAGTTGCAGTAAGCTCAAGAGGAACAGAAGGCACTTGGCCCTTTTAGTCTCTTACCAAACAGTTTAAATTAGCAAAACTTTTACCGTAAATTCAATAAGGGTATTTTCTAACCGAAATTCACCTCATTCAAATTATTGTGCATTGTTGAAAACGTTTATAGTTGAAATTGAATCACTACTAACGCACCTTTTATTCTTCTCTCGTTTCATTCCAGGACGTTCTATACACGATCTGCCATCCAAATGGCCAAGTGCAACGCATCGTTATATTCAAGAAGAATGGCGTCCAAGCAATGGTTGAATATCCTTTTCAAAATGAAGACTGGGCCAGTCCCAACATTTTCCCTTTTTTCCTACGAAAAGTGTTGCTTGCGGTAACAGGAGCGAGAAAATGCGATAAATTTATTGCACGGTGAATTGTGACCGTACATGACCCTGGGCGGACGGAATATTCGCGCCACCGTGCCAGATATCGGCAGTGAATCGTAATTTGGGCTCATTTCATGCCATTCGCCGCTATTTACCGAAAACCTTTGCCAAGCTTCTATCCGGTTATACTTTCCTCCCATGTATATTCTTTGTTCAACGGGGGAAGGAAAAGGGACGTCATTATGCTGAGAAAAAGAAAACGCGAGAGCAAACATCGTTAAGAAAAAAAAAAGTCCGAGTGGGATGTCGGGAGGGCTATAAATTGTCGGTGGTGTCGCATTGAGGTAACGAACGCCGCTGATACGCACAATTTCGCACCTCTTTGAATGAATTTTCCTACAGCTCGCTCCCTCCCGCTGTGTGTTCCTGCCAGAGGCCCCCCCTCTGCCCCAGGCATTAAGTGGACACGGAAGTTGGTAAACAAATTCGTTTCACGCCGTGCCACGACGGATGGACGGCCTTTATCAGCACGCCATCTGGTGGGCGACGATGTAAATTAATTTTAGGAGGGCGCCTACTACCCTCGGGAAACTCTTCCCTTTGGTTGGTGGAAGGAGGGAACGAGGAGTAATTTGCTGTAAGAAATTGTCACTCGAAATTAATTGTCGCGAGGCGGTTATATATTTTGGTCGGAACGGTTTATCTTTCTACGGTGGTAATAAGATATTATGCCAGCTTTTTTGCAAAGGCATAAGACGCACATTTTCCTCATTTGTTGAAGGAAAATTTCAATCGAGTAATGGCTAAACAAATGTGAGGAAAGTCAACTTGATAGTTAAAGAGAGAACCGATCATACCAAGCTTATGATTTTGATAGCATCATTTAAGTAATTTACCTTTTCATATAACATGATTGTGTCTTGTGGAGAATGAGAGTTCATAACACAATGTAATCGATGTTAAAGTTAAATTAATAGATATCCTCACTTGGATGTGAAACCAATATGATCAACTTTCCCATCAGTAAAGATCAGTTATGCTAAGTAATGCCCAAATGTATCCTGTCCTAAACCCCTTTCAAACAATCGCATTAAATCAATTAGCCGACGACAGCGGGTAAGAGCTCGGGATGAAACATTCTAATAAACCGTAGAATAATCAGCATTGCTTCTTATTAGGATACTGGGACGCATCGTCCCTTTCGCATTTAGAGCAACCTGCCGAAAAGCTTCTTAATCCGGAGTGATAATTTAACAAAATATAAATTCAGGTGTAAGGATTGCTTCTGCTCGCTTGCGTTGACAACTTTCTCTGGTGAAAAGACGAAAAAGAAAAATACGTAACGCATTTGCCGACGGTGATTGGCGTTATCATTATCGTTGATGATCAATTAATGTCAATGAACGCTACTTTGGTGAGCGAAAAAATCGGCCACGTTTCGCATTAAGAAAATGGCTTCAATCCCATTCAATTCTTTTCCATCAGCAGCGACCGGCTTTCGGTTTAATTTCCTTCTTTTTTTTTGGTGTATGTTGCCCATCATTTCCATGTCCTTGATGTTGATCTCATTTCTCCCTTGCGGGTTGTTCTTTATGTTGTCCTCGTTGGCACGAAATTAACGCTTAAATGGCATTTACTTCACAATGGTGGCGGCCTCTCTCTCTCTGTGATTGGGAATAAGGCGCCCGTGGAGGGACATTTAGGAAATGAATTGGCCCCACCCGCGCGAAAGGTAGCGAATTTCTCGCCGGGACTGAAACATGGAACGTGTGACAAACCGAGCATGTCGGTTTCGCTTCCTTCCCCGCCCCCGTGTCGCATGTGCTCTTCTTCGACCGCCTACTTTACGCTAATTGGTGCCTCATTAGTTCGCCCAATCCACCCGGAACACTCGCCGGAGCCTTAATCGTTCCGGGTGGAACGATCTCTCCCAACGGTTGCCAGTGTGTCCGGCTCAAACGTCGCTCGAAACTCTGGCTACAGTAATAAATGATAATTGAGCCCATCTCTCTTTCGGTTGTGTTTGTTTTGTGTATCGCGCAGCCTCATCCTTCCACAAGGGTCCTGTTTTGTTTTCCTGTTCCGGATAGTAGAGCTCGTACTAATCTCAATAGTTCCGGGATGGACCCTGGGTTCCCCGGGCCATCTTTGTGCGAACGTGGACACTGGTGTGTACAATGTTCCTCTGCTCGCAAGGACGTCATTAGCGAAGCGACCGTGGTTCGGTCACTTTTTTCTTTCTCTCGGTCATCGTGTACCGCAAAACTAGCCCCAGCCGGCCAGCCAACCAGAGCAACAACGGGATGAGGGATCCTTAATAACACTTTTGCCTTCCAGCCAGCTCCTTCGAGCTTAAGCCTTAATCAGTGATAAATTCTGATAATTTTTAAAAGCCGTTTGTTGATGCTCTTTTCGCGTACCTACCGCGCGCCCTTCGAAAGCAAGATTACATCCCTCGAAAGAAGAGCCTGATAATGGCCGCAGTAAAGTATGGTCTTAAGCGTTACTGCATCGTGTTGGTGTTGCGCACCGGACACCGGGTGGTCGCGTTATGCTATACTTTTATTTTCCCTTGGCAAAAATCAGACCACGGCAAACCCTGAGCTGGGCTTAACAGGTGGGATTTTAATTTTTCACAGGTGAACAAACTTCCAGATGCATCTGCTGTGCTGGGAAAACCCGTACCGGTATGAAAATGGAGAATTTTTCATCCCAATTGAACCTCCCCCCTCCGAAGAAGTAACAGTAGCATAAACATAACAGAATAAAGTATTCGTTTCTCATGACCTTCCACCTGTTTATTGAACTGTTGGCGGGCACAAGCTACATACCTTTGCGTCCAGAAATGTGTAACGTGTTTATTTAAACCTTGTTAGGTGTTCTTTTCCCCACGTGGATATGTCGAATTAATTGTCTTTTTCCCCTTTGACATATTTTTTTAAATTTTAAAAAAATTTTCTTTTGAGTCTATTTCCATGTGAAAAGCCGACCAAGCTATACTCAATGAAGACTTGCTAAACCCCCCAACCCGACGGAGTGCCGACTTTGAGAAACTGGGCGTGTAAAGATTTAAAGCCTCATAAACTGCGCTTTTCATGCTTTATTCTTTATTGATGATGCTAAAGCGGCGAGCGAAAAAGAAGCACAAACACACAGGGAAAGCCATTAAAATGTGGAAATTTTCCACCAACTAAATTATCATTTTCGCACATCTCGCGCACGTGCGTGTAAGGTTCGTTCGGTGTATATTTGTTCGGTACGGTTCGTTTTAATAACGTGACGCTCGGGGAGCCATGAAACATCTCGTGTCCTGGTCCGAGGAAGACTTGTCCTTCTCGCGCATTCTTGTATTTTGGTTGGTTTTATTTTCGCGACCCTCCCCCCGCTTTTCACGACATCTTCTCCTGCCCGCAATCCTGGTGAGATTAACTTTACGATGGCAGTTTTACGAATATATTGCAAATTGTTTGTTAAAAATTTAATGTCTAGCAAGTAGTGGGTTGCCTTTGAAACACTCCCACCTGCCTTCGAGCTACGGTGCAAAGTACATTGTGCGACCCTTGGAGACACCTGCATGCATTAACAAGCAGTTTGCTTGCTTTTCGTCTGGGTTTTTCTATTGCATAATTAAGTGTACAAGGTGACGCAATTCAAACCCCGGAGTGCGTTACCAAGTTAAAGAACAGAACAGAACAGATTAGGTAAGGAAAGCATTGATGCTGAAGAATAATGTACTGTCAATACTTAAAAGATTGACAAAAAGTGGAAATATTAGGAAATTAATCATAAAATGCACAGCGATTAACCCTTCGTTGTAAAACCGAAATAGTTATCAGAAAAGAAGGTGATGGTGCTGCTTTGTAAAAGGCAGATCAGTCTTCGCTATTTCGACGTTTCGTATCCCCAACTCCATCCACACTCATTCACAAGTTCACATTATTTCGAAACAACCTGAAAATCATCTGTTCATTCTAGGATTAGAGTTTCGAAATGAGTTTTGGACAGGCCTTACAAGAGCAACTTCTAGTCAGGCTGCAGGAGTGTTACATCCTCCTCGGTCGGGGCTCCCCTTTTCGAGGTTCATTTAGTTTTAAGTGTTCACAACTTCAGTTAACCCGCTTCGTTTGGGGGTTGTTCCGAGGGAGGCTTTAGATAGACAGTTAATTTGTGCAGCTTAATCTGGGAATGTTCGAAGTAGTCCCGTTTTGCTAGCGGCAGATTTATTTAACGGTCTTCTCAAAATCCCGAAGGGTGATAGGATGGTTTTGGATCCTGCCTGGAAAATGAACGATTAAATTGTTTTCATTTTCTGCTCGAGCGAACGGTGAAAGTTCCGGTTTCCATTCGTCTGGCAAGCCCATCCATAAAGCCATTCCCCGAGGCAGCGAGATGGTCTAATATTGAATCATTTTCCACCCCGAAACCAGTTCCGCGCTAAGTCCAGCTCTATCCAACATGAGGCAACAAAAGAAGGGCTGATTTAAAATGACTACCGCTTTTGGGAACGAAGTAGTTTTAAACATCACTCAAATCAGGAGCTTGTGTTGGCATGTTTCCTGTTCTCTGAAACTTTTATAGTGATTGAAAAAAAAAGACTAAACTAATAAATATATTAAGGAAGTTTAAATTGGGCATACATATCATACATCATAAATCCATTTGCTCGAATACAATATCTGAAAAGTTTTGAGACATTACAATTTATTTTATAGCCTTGAAAAATTGATTCAGCTCACGAACAAACATCACTTTAAAATAATTATTCAAGAAGCCATTTGCCTGGAGGAATCAGTTAAAGGAGGAAGGCAGTATAGCCTGAAATTCCAAACACAATTACTTTAATTAACTCATATCTTGACGCCCTCCGAGCCCATTTCGGAACAGGGTTCCATGAAACCGCCAGGATCATATTCTTTGCCTTTGTTTGTTCGACAAATATTAAACCTTCAATGATACTTTCCAGACGAAGCTCGTAAGTAACAAAGGGTCCCGAGCTATTTTCTACTGGTAATTGTGTACGCTAATAGGGAATCGGGTGCAAAGTAATGTCCCCCTGGCCCATTGGCGGTGAAGTAGTTAACTTCCGGAGTGGCAATGAAAATTCATTACCCCAGCTGGCGCTTGTGAGTGAATTGGACAGGCTGAATGAAGCTGGAATTTTTCATTTGTGGTTATTGCAAGCAACTTCTCTTCAAGACCATGGTACATAGGTAAACGCTATTACGAACAATGATTTGTTTTCCTTAACTAAGCTCCTTCCCCCGCCGATCGGCCGGGAGGACCAACACGTTCGACAGCATAGAGTCAGCGACCCGCGCCAAAGACAGCCTGAACGGATGCGACATCTACTCCGGCTGCTGCACACTGAAGATTGACTACGCAAAGGTAATTTAGCATCGTATCCCCTCTGCTCCTCCTCCCCCCATCTGGCTGTACTTGTCCATGTTTCTTTCTCTTCTTTGCTTCGAGTTTCTCGTCCTCCAACCCCGACACACCCAACTGCCTCCATTTTCCTTTCTCTTTAACTAGTTTTGTTTAACGATTTTTTTACTCTTCTCACTAGTTTCTTTTTCAAATTCAAACCTTTTGTTGATTCGTTTATTTTTCTTTCGTTTCTTTTTTCATTCTTTCGAAAACATACTACAGAAATACAGATAAAACGTACGAATACTTTGCCCTTTCCCCCCAGAATGAAACAGAAGGATTATCAAATCAGATGGAAAAATAACACATCATTCATGATATATATAAAAAAAATAATACAACCTTCCAAACCGTGCGGCTTAAGTTTCTCGATGTTAGCAAAAATTAGTTGTCACTTCTTTTCTCCGTTACGAACACCTTCTATCTTTCTCTTTGCATTTCATGTGAACGCTGTAAAATGTGTTTCTTTTCCTCCCTGTTAGCATCTCATGACTACTGAGAAAGTTATTTTTGTAAAAATGATTCCATCAACGTATACTTTCCTAGCCTAGGTTGGTTTGTTTTTCCCGTTCGATACCGAATCGATCCAATGAACGGATTGTGTCTTCCGCAACGAGAAACGTGATCCAACGCGAAGGAGGTATCGAACCGGAAAACAAAATAGCGCGAGAAGTAGTTTAGTTCTATCGACTAGCAGGACTTGTTTGTTACGTTTATAGTTTTTCCTTTATTTCTATGATTTTCTCTCACCTTTTGTAATTGTGTTTTCCCCAAAATCTTCAAATCTTTTCCGATTACTCTTCTTCCACCATCAGCGAGGTTGTTCTGTAATAACGCCCTATTCATTCTTGATTGTCCGATAGCAAGTAAAATGCATTGAAGAAAATGATATTCCGGTGCAACCCCCTCCCTCACTCGCCCTTTTCCCTTCCACCAATGTACTCGTAACGTTCCCGAATTCCCGCCTATCCTCTACTTTCTCCTTTCCTTCTATATCTACAAAACCGTAAAACATAACCACAAACAGATCGAACCAAAATATTTATTTTTCCATTGTTTTGTCCATTTTATTGTCTTTCTTTTCTTTCCGAATCTGTCGCAAAATAAATCAAACCACGAAACTACCACCACCAACAACAACAACAACAACAACAACATCATCAACATAAACCACTCTCACAACTACATCGTCAAACAACATCAAACAACAACAATTCCTGAACGCGACTCTCCCGCACTGGCCGACCGGTCCACATTCATCTGAACCCGCTGCTCTGATCACATGAAACACTTCCAACATTATCAACACACAATCGAAACCGGCCACGGACCACCACTCCTGTCTCCTATCTCGTCCTTGCCGCAACACAAAATATCGCTCGCGTGCGTGCGGGAAAACAAACGATACGAAATGCAAACCACCTAAAATATGAATTTAAAAATATATTACTTCTACAACTACAACCTCATCAACCTTATAAACTCGCAACATTCGCAAACCTGCATCATGCAACAACTCCAACAACATTGTACTACAACTCCAACTCTCCAACTACAACTACTACAACATCAACAGCCAGAAAAACTCAATGTTTACAAAAACGACAGTGACTCCAGTTGGGACTACACGCTGGGTAAGGATGTTTTCTTCCTTTACTTTGTTCAAGTTTCTTTTTTCCTTTGATATTCTCACATCTATTCCTCCAACTCTCCTCATCTATCTAAAAAAAAAAAAAAATACAGTATTAGAATACCAACCAATACTACTACTACTGATACTACTACTACTACTATTTCCTTCCAAAAGCGATTTAGAATTATTGTTTCCGTTTTGAAGGGTTTTCGTTTGTCGCATTTATTTTCTCGTTTTGTTTCATTCCAAACTCGTACAATCACGCACATCGTAGTCGATAGAGATTGTCACCTAAGTTTTCTTTTTTTTTCTTTTCTTACGTGTCCATACTTCCGTGTATAATCAATTGGTTTCATTACCTTCTCAGCGTATGGTTGGCTTGTCTTTGTTGTTATCATGCGCTATAGTTAATACAGTTCACATGGTGTTCTATGGTTTTCTTGTTTCGTTGTTATTTCCCTTTCTGTTTCAAGCACGTTTCGTTGGCTTTTGTTTACTTCGTCGTTTGCTACTGTTGACTTTTGCTATTCACTGTTGCCGGTCCATTTTTTGTCACGAATACTGTTAGCACCATTTACTTCATACAGCCCCTAGAGTGTTGCAGCTCGTAATAGCACACTGCTTTCTATCTCTCTTGTGAGCTTGAAAGCAAACAGATCGTTACTTGCATTTCCTTTTTTAGAAACATTTATACCGTTTTCAATTTCACAAAACAAGGTCCCAGTGTAGCCGATCTTGTAAGAGAAGATTATTATGACAGAGATTGAAAACCGCCGTCCAGGGAATAGAGTAAGCGTCCCACATGTTCTTGACATTTCCAGCCAGCAAAAGCAACCTTCCCAATTTGATTCAAAAGCATTCCTATACCGATTCGATTGATTGATTTAATTTGCTTTCTGAATTTGTGAACGTTACGATTGATTGTGCTCATCTCTGCATTCAATAAGCGATCGTTGCCTCGCACTTGAACCGCCGTTCAACAAGATTCGGATACGTACGACCATGGTCGAGAAATTCATTCCGCGCGCTGCAGAATTCGTTCTTGATTGGGCAATTAAACCTTACATCTCGTGCGCAATCGGGAAACGGGATTGTTTTGAGGCCGCCGCCAGTCGTACCGCTGATTAAAAATAGCTCGTTGAAAAGACTGGGCCAACGGGGGACCAACGGTCACAAAACGGTCTATTTATCTACATGCGGCTTGATTTCGGAATTCCGTCACGGCAATACAATATGCACCGGTTGGCTAGCAAACAAACAAATATTTTATCGAATAATTTCCCACCGAGCTCGTTGTAGCGAACACGACAGCTTGCCATCACTGTTTCGCATCACGAGCTACGTGTTTCGTATTGGAAGAACTACAGTCGATGATACGAATGTAAACATTTGGTGTGTTATTCGGGAAAGAAGAACGAATCGCAAGGATCTACGACTGAGCGAGAGTCATCAGGTTTTCCCACTGGCTAAAACCCGCTTGATTTATGAGGGAAATTCCCCCGAAATCGCTTAATACGTGCGGTTTGTGGTTATTGCATTCTGTTGCCGTTCTGGATAAATTGATGTCTCGCCAAATGTTTCAAATGGGATCGACTGCAATTAGTTTCCATAGACCTAGCTCATGGGTTGTGCTTTCAAACATCTCTCTTCAACTGATGATTTTTTTCTTTCTTATTGATGACAGTCAGAGGACACGGTTTGGCGACTTGTGCTTCCTTGGCTGTGCATAAACAAATGTGCTCGAAACGCACACAACAACCCAAAAAATGCAATTTAGTTTCCAACCAATTGAATGTGGTACGCAAGGGATTGCCGATGGCAGTATTGTCTAATTTTAAACACTTTCTCACTAGGCCAAGTAAGCAGTGTGCAACGCTCAAGTACCGAGATGGCCACGCACGTTACCTTCACCACACTCGAAGCTGTCAGCGGACAATACTTTGATCGCTGGCGGTGACAGCTTGCGGCCCAAGCCATCTTCCTAGCTGATTGATGGGGGTATTTTGGATATTCTCGGCATTCCTTTTCGTGTCCGTTGGTCTTCCATAAGAGATTTAGTTACGTCTATCCTTTCACTCCACTGTCACGGAGCAAAGACACGGACCGTGTCGTCCTTGAACCCGTTCCACCCGAGCATGTTATCCTCCCACCGAAAACAAACCGGGCACGCGGAAGTTGGTGTGCCCTTTCCGGGGCCTTGTTCACTCAATTTCGCAGTCTCTCGTACTGAGGGAGGTCAAATCACCCTAAAGCGTAGCGATCCGTAGGGAAATTTGATGTTGTGGTCTATACAGGCACCCGAAACTTCGAGCACACGACGTCAACACGACGTTCGTGTTTTGCTGCTTTGCTGAAGAACTCATTACGCCAGCTCGGGGATGTACGGGAATATTATTGAACGAGTTGTCAATGATGATTAATCTCACAGGACCGAAGGAAAACCTTTCTCCTTTCCTAGTAAGAAACATCGTGACGAACAAGTTGTTGATACTATCGCTGGGATGGTTCTCGTTCGAAGTGTGGCTTTGTCAAAAGCCCACAACACACATTTTTCGTCGAATGTTGTCCGACGTTATATTCTTAGATCACGAATCTGGAACCAGCCTGGAACTCAATTAGAAAGCAAAACGTGATGAAGCACCATTTCTTAAATTTGTTAGGTGTGCTGAAAGGGAGGATTGAACTGACTCGATCCATTGAAGGCCATGAATATGTTCTGTTAACAACAGTTTTCGTACTTATCATCGATAAGCTTTCTTTGACTCAATAATAGACAAATGCATTAAAAAAATAAATAATAATTGCAGACCCATGTAAACTTTACTTTACGCCACAGATTGATTCCTCACGAATATATTCCGTATGCTCTGATGTCTATATTTAATCGGTCGTCAACCCATCGGACCATGCTCTTAACGTTAACAATATCACGATCTGGCGAGGATGTTTTTTAACCGGTTCAATTGTGTGCACTTGAGTGGGAGAAAAGTTGCTAGGCATTGCATTACGCTCGAAGCAGGTCAGTTACTTTCTTTTTTGCGGTACGGTTTGCTGCATCGATGGCGGTTGGTATGTCAAATATTCAGAACTTTGACGACGAATTCCTCACACCACGCGAAAGGGTTAGAGGGTTGGTGCGAAGGGGTAGAGTGTTTGTTGGTCAAAGCAACAAAAATATACGCATTCCTGAGCCTCCCATGTCACCCAAAAATAGATAGATCAGTCGTGTTCGTGTGAAGCGGAAGAGCTAACTTTCGAAAGCAGTGGCACTTTAATGCGAAACTTGAGACCGAATTGATACGAAGTCGTATGACACAACTGCACTGTAAAAAGAAAACTAAAAGTTGACAAACTTTGCATGTAGCGAGAACTGCCAAAGTATATTTTGGTCGTACGTTATGACCAATCGCGCACTGTACGATCGAGAGCTCGTTATTACGCCGAGCGAGAGCCGACTGTTGACTCGTACAAATCGGAAAGAATTTGACCTCAAGTGGTGTTCAAGAAACGAAAAAATTGCTGTTCCTTGCATCCAACTCGTGCTTGTTGGATAAAATTGAAAGTTTTATTGGAGTTTCGTGTCGTGTTCTTCAGCTTCTGGTCCAGTCAGCCGACTGCACGTTTATTTACGATCCAATGCACCGAAAATTGTTACGCTTGGCCGCCTTTCGGGAGAATTGAAAACCGCAGAAAGAGCCCGCACGGTAAGTAGTTTTCAAACTCTTCCGGCAAAAAAAGTTTTCTGGTGCGCGTATGTTTGTGTGCTGTTGATGGCAAATGCCGTTGGCCTTGATGTTTGGGTAAGGTGTAGCAACCTCGTAGAAAACTACCTGAGGAAGGATTCGTGAGTAAGTTCAAACGATTGACCAATGGAGGCGCCTGGTCGTTCATGGCTTTTGGATGCTTGGAAACTATGTTGCCGTTCAATTATCGGGACGAGACTGACTGGATTGTGAGGGGAACGAATTCATAAATTTATTATCGTAATTGAATGTCATTCTATGATGAGTTCTCCATACGAAATCGATGTTTTCATAGAAGGTATTCTACTAAATTATGTGAAAATCGCATTGCACATTAAAGAATTATCAAAGTGGGTTTTCTACTCATTTTGTTGACAATCATCCTATAACTGTTGTTTGTTTTTTTTGTGTACTCTCTTAAATCTCCACGAAAAAAATAGATAACTATAGTTTGTCAGTTATATAAACACGCCAGTGTTTGGCGGTTATAGTTTTGTTCGTATTACGAATTAAACGCAATGAGAGTTGATTATTCAATGCACCATTTTCACGAGCAAATTGATTCTTTAGAATAGGCTTCTTCACATGCTATTGGCTCTTTCTCTTTTGGGCATCTTGCAAATGGCTTTATGTTTGTTAGTTATATTTGACATGGTGATGGCGTTTGTAGTTTTTTTGAGATTTTCGTTATTTTCTATAACTATTATAATCGAAACGGGATGTATTATTGTCATCTCGATTTCAACAAAACATATTTGCTAATCAATCCCAACGATGGTAAGTGAGCAATCATTCTATTACCTTACATTGGCATACTTCAAGACATTGTGTCAAATTTGATTGGCATCTGTCTTGTCGATTGTGTCGTAAAGCTACAAATAAACACTGGACCGTTCCACTGACGGTCATTTCAGTGTTAGTGTTAAGTACATGTATGTATGTTTTCGTATCCATCTATTTCAACGCTCTTTATAACACATTCAGTAAAACATGTTGTTTCTTTTGTGTGATGTTTCTTACAACCACTTTTCAAGTATTGTAAGATTCAATATCTTTACCGCTTCATAATGGAATAAACACTGCAGAAACATTACAGAGACAACTACCACAACATAATACACGGTATATACAGCTACAGACAAGAAGTATCTTCACTGAAACCATAGGTCACGGTTTCACGTTTGCGTCAATGGTTTTCAACTAACGTACGTAACACAATTTTGTCTGTTGTGAAGTTCATGTGACCATCGCGTACGCAAATATACAAGTACAGGAATGCACAGCTCTGAAATAAATGGAACGTAAATTATCAAGATGTCAGTAAACACTCTGCTTGTTAATCCATACGACTACCTATTCGTCATGCAAAGGTGTAGCTATTCTGACGCAACCTTGAGAAAATACATCTAAATGTTTCAATTCATTTTACTATTGTGTTCGTATTTAATAACATTAGCTGATATATTTTGCATTTTATTATCATTTTGATTTTATTTATTTTTGATTTTATTTGTTTACAACTAACTAGCTCGATTTTAACACAACTTGATCACGTTTTGCTAGTATTTTTTCTCGTGTTCTAAATATGGTTAGCTGTGGTTTTTCTTCTCTGTCATAAAGATGTCATCTCTTACACGGCTGTAAATTGTTTTTAAAATGTTTTCCCTCCCGAAGCAATATTTGGCTTATGTTCCCGCTTTCCGTTGTTCTACACTTTCTTTGTATCGTCTTTTTTGGCGCTGTCTTTCCAACTCTATCACACATTTTTTGCCGTGTTGTCTGTTTGTCTGTTCGTCAGTTCTACCTCTCTATCTCTCTCTATATCTATCTCTCTTTCTCTCTGTCCTTTCTTTTTTTTCTTATTCCACTGTTCTCACTGATCACTGCAAACTACTTTGCCCCGATTCCCCTCATTATCCCAAGCCCATCTTTTACCCGAGTTGCCTTTAAGCCGTTTCTAATTGGGATTTTTTTCTTCTGCTTTTCTTTCTTTTTTCATTACCGTTTCCGTTGTCTATGTTTCTGCAAACAAAAAAATATATATATATAATGATATAAAAACTCTACTACCCGAACAACTTTCCAACTGGCAAACACCGTTCATCAAAACGATTGAAATTATCACAACAATTACTACAAACGAACTCTGCAATATTGCAACCCAACCGTAATTTAATAAACCATCCCGTTTGTATAATGGCACCGTTCCGATGTCATATGCAAATAAAATGCCAACTTCTACATAAAACCAATGACGAAAAACGTACATAACTCTAAAACATCCACCACAAACAAAAACAACGCCACGCAACGCAAACGTACTCCATCTTCTTGTACTACCACTACTTCTACTACTACTACTGCTGCTACGGTCAATGAAATCCCCTAAAAAAAAAATCATACATACACGCATACACGCTCAACCAAAAGTAGCCGCTACCACGGTCAAGGAGGTCGGTAATGGACGCTCGCCCCTGCTCCAGGATCCAACGCTCTTCGGTGGACGACCGCAGCCGTACAGTGAGTAGTTTTGCCGTTTGATAACCCTGTCAGTTCCACAGTTAGCTAGTCTAGTCTAGTCTTTCCCCCCCGTGTCGGTGTAGTTGCTCTAGTGATCTCGTACGGTTGACCGTTTGTTTGCTTGTAAAAAAAACTATGTTTTCATGACCGACTTTGCTATGTTTCCTATTGTCTTATGGATTTGTTTTTTCGTATCTTTCTTTGCACATTTTGTAATCTGCAGCCTTCTTTTAGTTTAGTTATTTTATGTTGCTTATTTAGCATTGTAGCAATACGGCCACTTTTATAAATTTAATATTTTCACCAACTTTTACCATATTTTTCTTTTGCCAAAGTTGTTCATATACTCGTATTTGTGCACGGAAGCTTTTCATTATGTTTCGTTTGCCGGCACTTCTGGAAGCAATCTAAGCCTTATGTTTCATTCATATGTTCATCCTTCCATCGTCGTAGTTCAAGCACAACCACACACATAAAGCACCGACGTACGGTACTATCAAGGGGGAAATCGAATCGAATCGACAGCAAAGATAAAGATGAAAAGTATTTATTGATTGTGTAGCGTTCTACACGGTTTCATCATGTGAAAATCATTCGCTTGGCTCGAGATAACCTTTTAAAGGGAGCTAAAAGCAGTTCGACGTAAAATGCACCGTCGTTACGGTGACCGAAGTTTTGTGCAGTTCTACTCTGTTCGTTTCTGCTGGAGTGATCCACTGAATGAGGTGCATCGACCTCGATACGGTCCAATGCGGCTTCATCCATCAATCGTTAAGATCCGAAATCGAAGCACTTAAACCGAATGCATCCCTCTGGATGGCGGGCTGATTGAATGCATTCGTTCCGCTGGTCAAAATGCCGATTTAGAGCGTATAGGGTTTCAGGGTTTTGCGTGGAATTTCGAAGCGCTTGATCTGGTTCGAGTTACACCTTGGCTTCTCGGTTGTAAATGGTGAAACACGTGAGATTACAGCGGGGTCTTTAGAATAAGACAGCTCTAAATGCAACCTGCGTTAGTAGGCAATAGGTCGTGGCGTATATGTTTAAATTGAATTGAAACTGTGATCTTCGTCTCCCTCATTGCTCCGGGGTCTTCAAGAAGCCGTTGTCGGGGAAATATTTCATTAGAAGCCCACCAAACACCTGCTTGATAACCAGTTTCGTTCTTAATAAGTCCCGCGAGGGCGGGCAACTATCACTCGTCAACTTGTTACCACCAGGCACCCGGGTTGGTAGCAACACCTTCCAGCCCTACAAATGGTGCCCCCGAAGGTGAAAGTGGTTCCAGCGTTCCGCCAAACCGTCGCTTGTGGTCACTCTCGGTCACAATCTAGTCTTGAATCTTGTCCGCTTCTTGCGTAGGCGTTGGCTGAAACCACTTTTTGCGTGGCGATCGATCGGCATGAGCATGGTTAGAGTGAACTGGTTTTGCTTTTCCATGTTTTTTTAGACACCCCGTTCCCAAAGGAGTGGGCTTGACGAAACCAGTTTTTGTTTTTTTGGATAGTATTACAGCGTAATGGGTTCCAGTAAGTGGTGCTTAGATTGTGCGCCGTAGGTGTTCCGCAAGTGTTTTATTTATTGCGCCTGTGATTGAAAGCCTGAACCTATACCTTCACCGATAGGCCTTTGAAGGTTAGCGACGCTATTCTATCAAAGCTGACGGATTTATTACCTCCCTTCGATAGAACAAAATTAATAGAAAAAGAGTTGCTATCTGTTACACCACCAACATGTTTTTGCGCTATCGAGGCTTCATTTCGTTTCATCGAACAACAGTCTATGAATTCAGAGTTACATCCCCAAGGAAATGTATTCAGTTGAAACACTTTTTTGTCGACCCTTGACAAACGATTCAGCATCCGGTGTGGAAGCAAAATAGCTCAACCACAATAAATGTCGTCCCCTCATGGTCAGCGTGACAGCTGCTGTCAATCAAAAGCGATTCGTTTTTCGAAAAACTGCACTCTCTTAAGCCAGCGTTCCCGCGGTAGTGAACGGAAGCAAAGATTTGCAAACGCGCATGTTGACGATGGCCTGGCGCTGATGATGACGGATATGGAAATGATTGAATTATAAAGTAACTGCTGCTGCACTCTCCTATCTCTCTCTCCACTGAGTGACACTTTAGCATGATGTGCGTTGGACGGCTTCGCTCTCAATGTTAAACCCACTCATCGTTCGTCCGATCAGGAAAAGCCTTTTACCATGCGAACCCCGGCCATTTTCCATCGGTTTTTCCCACGTTGTGTTGTCAATCAAATCGTGGCGCAAAATGGCCACCACACACACATACACGCGTTCATTCTAATTCGGCGCACGCCTACGAATGGGCGTTTCGTGTGGATGCACGCATAATTTATATTGTCAAGCGCTGAACGATGTACGATCATTCCACTGGTGGCCATTTTGCAATCTAATTAACACCATTCGTTTCAGTCGGGCTTTAATTTCCCGTTCCGTGTCATGTAGTTGGGGCTTCCCGCAAGGGAACCATCCTCAATAACGTGAGTTTTAAAATTTTCTGCTATCAATCCGCTTTCACCCACTAAAAAGGGGGATGTGGAAAAGTGCATGTTGCATAGGATTGGTATCAATTTAAATTATAATTCTAATCCCCAGCACCATCCAACTGTTATAATCCCCGGATCGATTATTCATCCGCGGTGCAATGAAGCAGCACATCACGGTCCATCTTCCGGTGGTTTGCCGCAGGGCCCATCTGGCAACTTCCCAAGGGATGAAATGGTCCAATGTCGAGTGTAGAAAAACTTCGAATCATATTTACTCCCGCGAGCGTCCCCCCGCGTGTCAAATGTTTTAGCGTTTACAATAATTTACGGTCGACGAGTCGGCACTAAAATATGCATAAACTTGACTAGGTTATGCTCAAACATCATGGCAAATTTACGAAGTTTGACTTTCTCCGGTTCGGATATTTAAACTAGAACCATAAAGCGAGATTGGTACGCTCGAGTCAATATCGTTTTCCCGAGCAAATCCTCATCATCGCTCTCCACCATTAGATATTGATCCTTCAGCGTAAACTCAAACACTTACAACACCATATGTCTGATGACGCTGTGGGGGGTCCCACTGCAAACGATGTTGACTTTCCTCGAAATTACAGAATGAATTCCCCGACCAATATCATTTGCTCGTTGTTTGCTGAGCACCTTTTTGCCTAACGACTTCCGACGCAGGAAAGCGTCGTGATTTTGAAAGATGAAAAGATGCATTGCGCTGCATTTAATGTCATCAGGTGCATTCTTTGTAGTACTTATTCGTCATCGAAGTGCTACAGCAGCTGCTTAAGAGAGTTCTACGAAAAATTACTAACTTCAAAGAAAAATCAAACCATTTTATTTTATCTCTTTCACTATCAGTAAACTTACACAAACGTCAAAGTTGTTCAAAATCCGCTTTATTTGGCTCAATTATACACGGACAACCTTATAAAGTGTTTTTGTTCATGTACCACCTATCTTCTGCCCCGTAACGCCCCTTCTCCCGCATGCTTGTGGCTGATTCAATTTTCTTCCTCGAGCTTATCAATCATGTCCCATTCATTGCCGTAATCGGCTTTCACGGGAATCATCATCATCGTCACGCACGCTTGAGTTTTATTGGAATTTTGCTAGAACGAATCGATAGCGACACACGTTGGCTCATTCGTTCTTTTTTCCATCGCTCTCTGCTTCACATTTCTCTGTGTCACAAGTTGTGCAATGTGGAATTTCATTTTAGTTCGGTTTCAGTTCGGTTTGCAAACTCGGCTTAAAGCTCTTAAGATATGTAAGGGAATTCCACGGTTGGACGTCGTTTTCTGTTTACAATTCTCCGTGTGGCTGTGTGGCTTTTTCATTCATGTATTTTTTTCTGTTTTTTCTCCCTTTGTTTGTCATTGATGGATTTATGTTTATTAAGTGTATTTGCGTGCGCGTGTCCTCAATTTCTTTAACTTTATATGTTCTCATTCTTTTCTATTTGCAGGTAAGTACCTTTCACCATCACAAACACCCTACAACGAGTATTCTACACCTACTCAAGGAATCCGTTCAAGTAAGTAACAGCTGCCGGCTAGTTCCACTACGTTCCTTTTTTGCTAATTGAACCCAATGGTCCTATAAACCCCCCCTTCTCCAACTTATCCCATTTGAACAGAGCGTCGGATATGTTTAAACGAACTTTTGCGAAAAGAAGGTTGTGAAAGGAATCTCCATGAAATTTCACTTCCGGTGAGCAGAAAGCTCGAACCAAAGTTTGGAAAAAAAGAACACAGAGCTAATATGTCCGGAAGGAAACGTGCTCCTGTTTGTAACTTGTCCCGTCGAGTGTTGAGTTTTTTTTTCATTCCTTACCTACGTTCGATTCCATTGTCGAGGAAAACGTTGTTCAGAAATCAAAATCCTTTTCCATTCCATGAAAGATTAATCACCGATCCATAAACTGGTCCCGGGCCGTGATTTCTGTGTGGCTCAAGGGTACCATTTGTTCCTGTGTGTATGTGTGTGTTGAGTTTTCGATCTCGATCTCGAAGCAGGAAAGGGTAAAAGTTAGTTACTTGTTTTCGCTACCCGGCCCGGAAGTGAACGAAAACTGACGTTCGAAATCTTCGAATGCAACGGGGTGTAAAAGTTGTAAAAGTTAACACATCCTTCCTCTTTTCCGTTTCTTTGTAGCCTCTCACCATTGTCCCGAAGTGATCGAAACCAAAAATACCCCTGTTTGGCATAAATCGATGATGGTGAAAGGGGTAGAAGCATCGGCAAAAAATCCAGCGCTGGTGACCAACCATGACTCTGTTGCAAGAACCATGAAGTGGTGGATTATGTTATATGGTTGTGGCAATTATTTTCACGTTCGATTAAACCGAAGCAAACTGACCAACCATCGCTCGGGAGTGGAAGCAGCGTGCGGTTCTTCGGGATAGATATCCGTTTTCTTGGTGAAATCCCTTTTCATGCCCTCTGACCTCTGACCATATCCCTTGACATTGCTTTGATCGGGGATGTTTAACCCACACCGTGAATGCGCTGTCCATTCCCTTTTTAACTTTTTACGAGCTTTTCTCTTCATCTCTTGTGTCCTTCCAGGGCTTTACGATTGCGTCTGCGGTTTCGGTGTTCGGTTAAAATGGAGATCTTAAGTATTAAATCTAGTTTCACGCAGAGGATAACTGGGACTCCTAGAGTTGGTTTGATGAAGATTTCCATTTCAGAAAAAGGGATTCGATTCAATTTTGATATAATCTGGAATCTCAAAATGAAGTGGAAATAAAACCCATAATATGTTTGACTGCTCACGGAAGTGTTGAGCATGTTTTGGTGAGAAATCACTTATTCTTGACATAAATCTACTTTGCCCTTGGCACGTTTGTAACCGTTCGCGATGGCAAAGGAAAAGAAATATGTGTTTTTTTGTTTGTTCAATCAAAACTAACGATCATTATCAAAAACCCTTCACGAAAATTTTGAAAGCATCTTCATCTTTACTGGGAATGTTCGGGAATCCAGTGGAAAGTTGTCCTTCCCAGTCGTTTGGCCAAATTTAGTTCGCGCTTCACTAGCAAGTTTCGAGATGGGAAAAGTTTATCGATCATTGCAAATACGAGATGCGCCTCTCACATGACAGCTTTGAGAAAGCGATATGATGGTGCAAGCCATTAAGTTGCGAGAGGCAACTTTAGCCTATGGGACACATCTCCGAGGCAAGGCATTATGAAGAAAAAAGGAAAACTTTTCTTGACCAAATGGTTTCAATCAATCTCTCCATCGACTTGGAAGAGGAGAGATACGTTGGAGGACCTTTTTCTCGCAATCATAAATTTTCTTTGCCATCATAAATTCAATCGCCCCAATTTTGAGTGACAGCCCAGTTGGTCCTTACCGTATTTGCCCCCAACACTGTCCGAGAGCAGCTTCCGTTCCCGTTTTTTTTTACTTTTCATAGACACTCGAACGTCGGATTTTTGTTTTCTTTTGTTTTTCTTTCACGCTTCATGTGAAAATTATAAAAGTGCTCGCTCCATTTCGTCTGCTCATTAATGGCCACTTGACGCTTTTTTTTGCCGACCAAAATTCGCTGCAAACGTGTTCTCAATGGAGCAAACGAGGAAAATGAAATCACTGCCCAAAACTTCCCTGTGCTTCGTTCCACGTCAGCTTCCAGGAACGGTTGCTTCAGAAGCCAGAAGCTGGAAACACGGCTATCGTTATCGGTGTGTTAACCTCAGCGAAGGCACCGGCGAGTGAAGCAATCCGATTAGTGGTTTTCGATTGCTGGGGAGGGTTTTTTCTTTCGTCCCGGGGAAAAAAAAAGAAACATTCGTTGTGGTGAAACCGCGCACCCATAATGAGGCGCAACAGAGACGGATAAGTCGGCGTCCAAATTGAATGATCGAAATATATATTGGATAAACCCAGCGACCAAGAGGACGCTCACCACTCTTCAAAATCCGGCCAGCATTTAAGCCCGGCGGCTCAAAAAAGAAGAAAGAAAGATGTGGACAAAAAAAAGAATGATATGAAAAGATAAAAGGCGCACGTGAAAAGCTCCATCATTTACCACCACCACCTTCATCGAGCCTTTCGAGTGAGGTTTTTGTGGTTGGTTTGGTTCATCTTTTCGATCCCTCGCGCAGGCGAGATAACAAAATGCCCAATCGGATGGCACCATCGACGGCACCCCACATGCCCGAGCCGATGTTTCATTATTGATTCCCCTCGGATGAAAGATGATCCCACCCCCTCCCTCCCGTCGCAGTTTCCTTATTGTTTCCGCCACTCGATTCTGGCCGGTGTATCATTCGGTGGCGATCGTACTTCGCTTTTTTCCCCGGTTGGCGGCAAATGAAAATAACGAAAAACATTCTCATAATAAATAACACTCTTATTGGCTTTTCGATAGCGCACGACGACGAACCGATGATCCGTATCGGAACAAATCCATAACCATTACCATCATCGCGGTCGTCCTCGTCGTCGCCATAATCATCATCATCATCGTCATCGTCATCGGCGGACCTTTGTAGTGTTGCGGGATGGTGGAAATCAGCGAACTGGATCGGTGTGATAAACATGATCGATTTGGTTCGAACGGTTTATGCTTCCCAAGTCCGAAACGATGATAGCGGATTTATGCTGTTCGTACGAGAGTTGAAGCATAATATGGTGTGTGTCGAATGAGCGATGTTTTTCGTACACGAACATGTGTCTTTTTCGAGGTTATGTTTCATCCTTTGAAGACAAAAATAACCCTTGAAAGGTTTCGATTTCTGACCTTACTTTACAAATGAAGCTTGTTGTTTTCATTAATACATGATCGTAATGCAAAAAGCGTATGTTTTATAAATATTCTACCATTCGTTTGCACATCTTGGGGGTGTTTTAATCAAGTTTCTCATGATGAGCATTTACCAGAATTGGGCACTTGAAAGCACATGTCAACAACAAGGGCAGCTCATGCGCGCTCGGTACTAAATTAAATTTGTCCATCATCTTTTCCTTCATTCCACACCGTGCCAGCCCCGGCGTCATAGTTTGCATAGTTACCATTGCTTTAGCACACCCTTTTGAAACTCGGTGGCTTCTTCAAAGCATGTTTAAAATTCCTCCATCCATCCCTTGGCTCTCCTGCACGCTCTAATCGATGGATGAGAAACCACGTCCACCTTCAAGGAGGTGCTCGGGTCGGGAATGGAATGGAAAGGCGGGAGGACAAATTTTACTTCCGACGAAATCCCCATCGGGTAAAAGAGAGGGGGAGGGGGCTGACTGTAGAGTTAAGTGGGAATGTTTACGAACGACACGTTATGCAATGCTGTCGAAGTGTACGTCCCGGGGGTTTGGAGTTGGGGTTGCACCGGAATCTGGAAATGTCTCTCCTCTAAGCCCCGACCGTGAGGTATGCAGTTAAATTGAAATGTCTTCTTTTTCTAAACCCCCGGTATCCCTTTCCGGTGGTCGGTCGGCCATCCTCCTCCTCCCGGCGAGCCAGCAGCAGAGCCCGTACGTTCGTTCTCGGATCCTCGGACGCTTGCATCGGAAGCATCTCCGGCGTACGGTGGTGAATGTTGCTGCCAGCCAGCCCAGGCATTGTCACAGAGTCGCTCGCTTGACGATGATATTATTACAGGTAGCACACGGAGAGCCCGTTGGTGTGCAGCCCTTTACAGAGATGAGGAAAAGTGTCTCGAAATAATTCAACATATCGCAACAACTAAGCCATCCTTCTGGAACCAACCCGACCTCTGTCTGCCACTTCCGGGCCGGTATTTGTGTGCTTTTCCGGATGCGATTCAATTACCTCTCCCGTCCCTCAGTGAGGTCTTGGGGATCAAGGGGTGGAAAGTGTCCCAGGGTATATTATTGAATGTTTCATTGGTTTATTCTTGGCATCGTTTCGACATCCAGCTACGGCACGACGTCGACATCTCGCCTTCTGGCACATCGTGCTCGGTGTTTCGGTTAGGGATTTACTTCATTCCCATCGCGCACTCCTCTTCTCTCTCTCTACCTCTTGTTGCTTCTCTATGGAGAAATCTGTTCCGGGCTGCCTTTACCCTTTGGCTTCGTAAAGAAAGCTGGATGTACGGCAACAATCAAAGCTGCACCGGAGCTTTCGTAAGGGCATCGAGCGAGGTGGAGAAAATGAAGAGGACAGTTTTCACGTAGTTTGGATGTTTGCTGATCCAATTCGAGCCCCCAAAAGCGTTAACTTTTCCCTTTACGCCTGTTTGTCGAAGAGCGTCACCGATAGCCGGACAATTGGCCTTCTTTACTACTTGTAATTGTGGTTAGTGTGTTGAAGAATCTTCGAGAGGAATTGAGGTTTGCTTTTCCGCAATGATGTGTGGTAGAGCTCTTTATGAGAAAGTTGGTGCAATGTTAAAGTTAATCCCATGGTTTGTAGATATTGCTTGTTATAATGGAACTATTTTTGTTTAAGTAGTCTTTTGCCTTTCAGTATTTAAAAATAAATAAATGTTCCTCTATATTGTATTTGACTCACCTGCATGCATGGAAAATGAAACAGAAAATGTATAATTGATTTTTTTCATTCCCACAGCAGCAAACAAACACTTTCGTTTGGAATGCATTGAACTGTTATTAAAATGATTAATTTCACGTTTCAACTCAATGTACAATCGGTCCGAAAACGGCCATTAAGGGGTTTCTTTTTCCCCTAAATTAGTCTGCAATTACTCATAGCGCACTGCACCTCAAATTGGTTTGAGTGCAACCCCCCGCCCGGTGCGCCATCGGAATATTGGGTTTTCCCCAGTTTTACTTGCCGCCCCCAGCCCAGTGCTGCTGACATGCTTCAACACGCACGGCACAGCTGCAGCCGGTTGGCGTGAAGCATAAATATTCGTCAAACCGCACGCCACCGACGGTTGCGTAAGTGACGCACGGGATGCCACACTCTCGGCGTGTGATAAGACCGCGAGCGCGGCAAAGCGTCATACCCGGCGTCATCATCAGCGTCATCGTTGGCCGGGGACTAATTAGTGCAAAACTGCTGCCCGGCGGGAATGCCGCTAGCGGTCCGTGACCATTTTGGGGGTGCGGAATGTGTGCGCGTGCGATTAATCATTTTCTAGGCCGGTGGAGACGCCTGGTCGCTGGCTCTTCGGGGCTGATGAAAGAATGATGGAGACGCCTGGTGGCTGACGAAGATCAACTGGTTTCAATTTGCGCGACGAGAGGGAGGTATTATTTTTTGGATCCGTAAGGTAGGTTCAGCTACTGGAACCAACCTTAAAACACTTGCACCGTCTAATGAAAGTGTTGAGTGAAAGTCAGCTTCAACCGTGTCAGCATGTGCCTGAAGGTGATGGCATCAAATCGGTTGGTGATGGACGCGTTCAAACAGGCTCGTAAGATATCATTCCCTACCTCTAGTGTAATGCCCCATTTTTAAAGGTCTACTAATTGCTTACTGTTTTCTCTCGCCACTGGGCAAGCAGTTTTCCCGGAATCAGCGGAAGTTCCCCCCCGTTTTCAGTCCGGTTTTTTGTTTTTGCCGACGGGCGCAAATCCTCGCTATCAAATGATCAAATAACAGTGCGCGTATCTGCCCGGCCACAGGCCGCTTATATTTACCATCGTTTCACTTTTGACGGAAAGTGTTAAAAATCCCGCCCCTCGGAAAGACACGGACACTTTGTTTTCACGCCAACTGGCTCGCGAATCTCCAACGCGAATGTTTTGCTTTCATTAGCCCGCGGGTAAACAACGCGCAGCGATAAAATATATATCTGAGTATGGGTGTTTGTGTGTGTTAGGACACTTGCGGTGGAGTTCGCACTGTTCGCACGATCCTCTTCAGAACCGTAACAAATGGAACGTTGAAGGCGAAGTGATGGCTTTTCCGGAAACGGTTGAATCCCTCAAAGATGCTTCGTCGAAGGGTTTTCCTCCCGGACCTTTTCGTTTGGAATGCAGGATGGGTATAATTTGTAATCGCAAATAATTAATCTTTTTCGCAAAGAGAAGTGCGTGGTTGTCCTGGCGAGAAGTGTCTTTTCACCGGGCGATTATTATCGTTAGCCTTCGTTCTAGCGTCCCTTCGAGTCAGCTGACATTGTGGGGACAAATTTTCTCTCAGAATTTTCCTCCCCCATACAAGGGGGTTAGTAAACAACGACAGTGAGCCGTTTTGACGGTTCGGTACGCTTTGGTGACAATTAATCAAAGCCGGCGAACAAAACGAGTTGGCATCGCGAGGATCGAGGCTTGCATGTTGAGTTGGGTGTCAACCCGATCCTTACTTCGTCACGTTCAGCTGGTTCCTACGAGTAAATAATGTCGGCTTGTGTCGGTGGTTCTGAGAAAATCATTTCGGTGAATAATACACTTCTTCGAAGCGAATGTCTCACAGAAAGTCGCAGTCTTGGGATGTTGATTTTGGCTTGTGTTTGATTCCAAGTTCGATTAATTAACCCTTGATCTTTTTTTCCTGTTCGTTTTATTTAGCTTCCACTCGAAACATTTTTAACACCCCCTGTCCAATTATTCGTAGGTGAATTGGCTCCAAATTGGCTGTCAACTCGATAGACACACCGCACATCGATCGGCATTTCCTGCAGCGCTCTAGTCAGACACTTCGCAACCCATTTGCTCGGTTGTTGTTAAAAGCTTCACCAGCCTCTTGCCACCGAAACTCAAAAGCCACCAAACGCCATCATCGGCGACATCATCCTGTGTTCGCTTCGAGCTTCGAGTCAAAGTCGTTAAAATGGAAATTCAATTAAATGACCCACCACATGCACAAAACACAGCCCCCCCGAATGCCTCCATCCTAGACTGTGTGTGTGTATAGTGTTTTTTTTTCTTTCCTCCGGTGATCGTGCTTCCATTGTCGATCCATTTGCCTACCGGGCGGGTCTTGTGCACTATCCTGCGGATGTTAGGAAGTTTATTCATTTCCCTTCACCCACCCTCAGTGCTTTCACCCTACGCTCGTATCCATTCTGCAGTTCGAAGCACCGCCAGAGATTCGATATAATCCTAAAATGTACGAATAAATGAACCTTGTTGCTTGGCCCCGGGAGCAGAAATGGCATAAAATATCCTCATTCCTGTCAGCCGCACATAGAGAGGTAAATTTCGTATCTCCCTGCACCAGCCATGGGATTTGGTTGGAAAAATAAACGACACTCAGACGAGCGCTTGCAAAGTGGGATAAGGCTGTTTAGTCTGTACGAATATTCCTGAATAGTTTAATGAACATCTCCATAGTCGATGTTATTTAGAATAATTAACACACACCGTGGGAAATTGTTTTTGCCACTTCATAGTTTGTATCGCCCACAATTATCAGGAGAAGAATAATTATCAAATTATGTATATATTTTTTAAAAAATCATAGACTGATCTCCCATACAAATAAATGTTTTTGACCTACGTTCAACCACCATTGCTTGAGATTCTCGGCTGTCGCAGCATTTGTATCGAATTAGGAACACTCTAGCACCAATTTCGTTCACCTTCAGCCCGTGTCAACAATACAACTTGTAAAAAAAGGAAAAAGATTTATTTCGAACGGGGAAAATCCATTCCGGCGTGCCCGGCACAAAGTTTAGGATTCAATATCAAAAGTCAAAGTTCCGCCGTGCACGTGCCTGTGATCGGACACGACGCCATGTTGCGTTGGTGCTTTTTGTTTGAGATCGCATTCCATCCCGTTGCCTTCCGTTTCCAGAGGGAGGGTTCAATTTTCCCAACTAGATGGCAAAGAAACCATATGAATTCTCTGCTTTCACGTCTTCAAGTTGTCCTTTTTCTGTTTGCTACGTGTGTTGCCAAGATTTTCGGGTACGAGCGAAACTCTACTAGATCCCCAAAATGTTTGTTTTCTAGACCATTTCTCCACTGACATTCAAGTTCTGATAGTCAGTTTTCGTTCGAGGCTCAATGTATATGCTCAATCTTGATAACCCCGTTCTGTGCAGAATAATTTAATCAAACGTGCAAAGGACACTGTTATTCACAGCTGTTTTGTTCCATTTTTTTTTGCTTTATTTTTGCCTTTCCAAAACTTGTATGCCGTCGCACATAAATTTGCTATGTTTGTACCAATACTTGACAATCAACGGAAAGAGATTTGATTTGCATGCATCGGAGGGTGGAGTTTCTTTCCTTAATTTCTTCTTTCTTTCCACGCCAATTTGTTTCTCTCTCCTTTTTTCTACTCTTTCACTCATGAAACAGTAAACTAACCTCCTCCAAACAAAACTATTCTGCATTTGGTTTGTTTCAAAAGATATTTAAAAAAGTGGGTTTGTTTGAAAGCTAGCAAAACATTTTGTTAGGAAAGTTTCTCCTTCCTAGAGAGAAGGAGCATCAATATTCATTTTGCATTTCCTTTCCTTTTCATTTTTCTTTCTTTTTTCATTTTCTACAACTTGAGTGAAACAATAGCACTTCACGCTTGTCGACACCAGTTGTTTTTCTAACGACAATTTCCCTCTCTTTCGCCTGCCGATAACCCCCTCGTCAACCCCAGCGTTTCCATTTTCTCTGGCTCTCAATGATCATATTTGTATGAAAATATATCTTTTCGACGATGAGAACGTGGAAACCACAGCAAAACAAAACGGAAAACTAGGCACTCCAATCAACCGTTCTATACAGCTGTACATTGAGGAAAGGATACACTACTTTGCCTCTTACCCGCGTTAGTTCCATCGCTGTCAACTCCTATCTTTCGCATGCCCGGTGGTCGTGATCATCTTCTTATTGTCCTCTCGTACCTTTCAAGGTTCAGCATGGTTACTTATTCACTTCGTGTTTAGATTGAGCAGTGTTTTCCTCCAGCTGAACAAATCAAATAACTATGGAAACATGTTTGTGGAAAGACTTTGGGGAAAATATTTACTCCCACTATGCATGTTTGTTTCGGCCTACTGCTCGATCGATTATTCTGCAGTTAACATATCCATGTTTCCTTTGTAAATGCTACACTAATGAAACCAATTCATCTGGGCATGTTTCGTTGAATTGCTCGGTCGAAGTTTGTACGACCAAGACGAACTTCTGGTCATTTCTTTTCGTCGCGAAGCCTCCCTCAAAACTGTTACATTTTCGTGCAACTTTTCGTCCTCTTATCAGTCAGCTCAACGCGCTTCGAAGTCTCTCCCAACGAAGCGCTCGACGGTAAGTGGGTCATTCTGCCGACGTCTACCGACGGAGGACGATACGTGTGAATGTGGCGACAGACTTCCCGGCTGTAGGCCGGAAAAGGTATTCGTTACGTACGACGACGACGACGACGACGTTGATTGAGGGGCTGGCTGCATTTAATGGGTGGCTGGAGAGAAAGCGAGAAAATCAACTACCAGCTGACAGTGGGAGCCAACATTACAATGCCTTAATGTAGGAGCAAACCGTACGCACTTTGCGTCGCTACAAGCAGAGGCGGGAACGTTGGAGCATTGTCATCCATAGGCTCTTTCCTTTGCCAAAGCGCACGAACATGTGGTGTGTTCCCGGAGCCATTTTTATGCTGCTTTATGTTAATGTATGTCAATACCTAAGTTGTGCCACAATCGCCGCCTAGGTTGCGCCAGGGTGTTTTGTCATCCGCTAGGAACGATCAATTTTCCCGACGCAATATAGAGAGGTAACCTTCTTCCTGCGGGAAGGTTCTCGGCTTTCTTTGCCAGAATGTTTTTCCTTCCAGAACAGAGAGAAACCACTTAAACCGTTGCAATTTGTACGTTTCGTTCGACGTCTGTGGTTTTTCATCTCGTGCTTCCGCCTTTCTTCATTTAAACGTGAATGGAAGCTATTGCTAGTAATGATAATGGAGAGTATTCTGTTAGTTAGGGGCGTGTGGAATGGAATTGAGGCAAAAGGGATGGCTTTGTTGAAGGTTTGACAGCTACTAGGATGGTAAGTTAAGATAAACAGACGCTTCGCAAAATCTAATGACAGTAGCGCTTGGAAAATAAATTGTATTGAGTATCAGATGACGATGAAGGAGAAAAATGTAAAGCTCTTCTAAGTGTGCGTCAAAGCATCATTAAATTATTCTCAATTCAATCGACTATTTTTGATAGATAATGCACTTGAAAGAGATATCTTGTGTGATACAAACCAGTGAAATATGATCCATATGACGTACGAATAAAATTTACTCTTCGCCACGGTGATGGCAAATTTGCATCCATCATAATCATCCTCTCGTAGCACGTGAGAGTGTATTTGTGTGAAACAAACCGACTCACAAGAGGCTTTCCTTTAACTCCGTATGGGATTCCGGCAGTTTCCATCCATCTCACTTAGCGAACGATACGAGCGAATGGCAAAGTTAAATTCATAATTCATTCTGCGACATGTTTATTTATATGAATTTAATCTGATGAACCCCGGCGGCGTTGTTGCGTTGCATCGAAATGCACCAGCGCTCGTGTAGCAATTGAACCCGTGCCCCGGCGGGACCTTTTCCCCGGCCGTGAGGTGGTGCGAGGTTGGGATGATTATTAAATCCAACGAGCAGCGGGAGCAGCAGGGTGTGTGGTGGTATGATGGCACAAAAAGCATGCCGCCCTGCAGCATCATGAACACATATATTTTATTCTGATTTATTAACATTATCTGACGGATTATGATGTCGTTTTAATTCATCGACAAACCAACTACACCCGTTCATTCCTCATTTCGCTCTTATTTTTCCTTTTTTTCCTCGTTGTTGCTTCAAATCGATCCTGTTGAATAGTGTTCGACATTAGAAAGTGTTGTCAGACACACTTTCAACACGTGATTGATGTATCGCTACACGCTGGCTGGACTTTGGAGAATGTTTGTTGGTTCTTGTCCTTTGATAGATTGATGGTTTCTATCCCGTACATTCTTTATAAAGATTTATTTTCATTTGTTGCTGATTAGAATTCCTGCTTGGTTTAATTTGAACTTTGATTTATTCGATTGTATGTTTCATTTCAGAGTTTAACAAAGATTCTATTACAGCATTCAATCTAAACCAAAAGTTCATGTATTACCATTTAAACTTGTTGTAAACGTTGGCAAGAAAGATTTGAACCAAACCCAAATGTTCATTTATCACCATTGAAACTTGTTGTAAACGTGGCCAAGAAAGATTTGAAGCTTCCTCCAAACTTTTGGGCTTAGAAATGAAATAAAAATTTGTTCCAGTCACCTGGCTCAGTTGCACGAAATAAATTTACACCGCATCGGAGAAGTGCAAAACAGGTAATCCCGGGGGGATTTAGAATAAAGTCGTTACTTTAAACAAAAGTTTTGTTCGCGTGAGAATGGTGAGGCAGGTGTCCTCTCCCCGTGCAAATAAAGTAGGCCACGACAAGGGTCAGTTTAAAAAATCAGTTTTTCACTTACTTTGAATCCAATTTACTTTTATTTAAAAAAAAGTATTCGTTCTGATTCCTTTCTAGGTTGACAAAATAAAAAAAATTAAAGTATGACATTTCCGGAACCGCCCAGGAACAGGACGATATAAAGTTTCCAGCACAAAAAATTATCTCGCCAACAGAGTGGAAATTTTGGTCCAAAACGTAACACTAATAAACTTGGCAACGGAAACACATTGTTATGGAAAGTTTTTGGCCGCCCTCGTTGCGGAAGCGCTACTTACAACCCGTGAGTTTACAAACCGGAAAGGCTCCCAATTTGACGTTTCATTGTCACTGGAGATTGTGTGTCCCGCGAAAAGTAAAATCTTGACCAAAAGATGGGGAGGGATTTAAGGCGCTGTTCGACTTGCTTCTTTTTTACAGCGCAAAGTTTCTTGGCTAGAGAGCGAAGGATACTGGCAGGTGTTATCATGTTTTATGGCTGTTCCATCAAGCTCTGCTCCCTCTTGATATGCGTGTGTCACTTGGCAACTTGCAAGGAGGAGATACGTTCGGGAAGGTACGACGCGTAACTTTCTGGTTGTGCCTTCTATTCCATTGTCCCCCTCACAGTCCCTTCTCGCCGGGTCGTTTTGTGCAACGGGATTTAGGCAGAGGATTTCAGGCAAATTTAATGCTCGCTCCACGTGAACGCGAGGGATTACCGCGGACCGGAAGTTTTTCGTCCATTTCGCACGGGGACCTTATTAACATGTTTTGATCCGTAAATCCGCGCTCATCGCAATCCGCATTATTAATGAGTTGTTGAAGGGAGGAACTTCATTCAAATGAAGTTTATTTTTTACAAAAAAGAATGTTCTTGAAAACGACTTACCTAATGTGTTGACATAGCATCGTTTCTAATGTCTTTGTCCGCGATTCTAGCGCTCACCAGAACTTATCCTGGCGTGTCATTCTCGTTCCGTTGCTTACGAATTGTGCCAAAAACTGGGCGGCGCAAATGTCCCCACCGAGTGAAAGTACGTTTAACTGTGGGCATAAAAACCAGTTGGCAATCTTTCCCGCCAATTTTCATTCGCAAACGCAACAGACATGGACGAATTGATATCTTAATGTTCCCTTTTTCCGTTCGTTTGAGGGGAGGAGACACTAACAGGCACGCTTTTGAAAACTAATTGTGCTTTTCAAAAATGACGTTTTGGCAATGATTACATCCGGCTTTGGTTAGCTGACTATTTTTCTCTCTTTTTTACTGCTGTTAATAGATGTTAAAATAGATTCATTGACATCAAGGAAGGTGGTGACAAAAACAAAAGAATGTCGTGTCGAATTTATAGGCGGGGCACCGAAAATTGAAAATAAATTTGAAAACCAAGTTTTTTTGAATGACTTTTGGTATCTATTGACGGAAAAGTACGTCTTTAGTTTAGTGCAAGTTAAAGAACCATCGACCTTGCGGGGTTAATTTAGTACTTCCGATTAAATTATTGTCTGAGTT
Source organism: Anopheles coustani (assembly GCF_943734705.1). Lineage (NCBI taxonomy): Eukaryota > Metazoa > Arthropoda > Insecta > Diptera > Culicidae > Anopheles > Anopheles coustani. The sequence goes on along the minus strand of NC_071288.1, from coordinate 96,888,253 downwards.
ATCGTCCTTCAATATTCCTACAAAATTGCTTTTATCTGTGAAAAGTTTCTCTCTCGCTCAAATAATTAATAGCTTCTAATTGTTTGCGTACGTGATTCTTCGCGAGTTCGCCAGATTCCATTTGGTTTGGCGGGCGAGCTTTGGCTGAACCACAATTTATCACCGCCGGAACGGAAACGCGGTTACAGGGGAAAACCAAATAATTGCAAAAACACCAATAGAAAAATGGCACAATATCCGGCCCAAGTATCAGAGGTGGGCTAACTTCCGACCCCTCAGCGAGGAGGAGCGGGGAAAAATAATCAACCGGAAGCCGAACTGCGCTCGACTACTACTACTAAACCATGCCTCATGGCTTCTTTCTTTTGGCTCTGTCTCTTTCCCTCTCCTTCGTCGAATCGGACACTGTGTGTTTTATCTCCAGTGGCTAACCAATTAATAACACGTTGTACACAGGAGTTTGGCGCTTTAAATTAAAAGCACCGGCTTTCCGGTGGCCCCATTCCTTGCCATCGGAACTGCAACGGCTGCACGCGTTCGTGTATTGGTGTGCGAAACGCGAATAATCTCGATACTCCATGAGGCGTGAGAGAGGGGGGGGGATTATAAATTCTCCGGTCAGCACGACCGGAAATGCTACCACCGGCATTGGTTTTGGAGCGAGGGTAAAAGATGGTGTAAAATGGCCGGAAGCGCCTCGTTCTAGGAAGTGGATGGAAAATACCTTTCCTCGCACAAGTATTGCAAATACAATAGCGCAAGCGACAGCGACGGAAGTTGGCACAACAAATTGTCCTAACTGCTGGATGCAGTTTTGCTTTTATGTGTGCCATTGAGAGCTGGGCAAATGGAACCATTTTCCGAGACATGGGAAAGTGGATGTGCTGGGTGGGGGGGTGGGTATTGAAAAACAGTAGAGTTAAAATATTAAACATAACTTTGCGTTTTGTGGCTAGAAAGAATCATGCCAAACGTCTGATACATGTGCCTCTCCACGTTCAAGATACAAATAACCAACCATAGCATAACTTATATCTTCGTACGGACGAGGATGTGCAATATCCGCCGAAGGCCGAGCATTATTTAACAGAACCAAGACCACCTCATGGCGACGAGATTACAAGTGTTCGAAAGACGGGGAACAAAGCACTACAATTTAAAAAGTTAAGCGACGTCCCATCGTTTGATAAATCCCCTCGAGAAGTTTTACCCTTTCGTTTCGCAAAGAAACAAGAACAGAGAAACCTGCGCTTCCGGGTTTTCCTGAGATAAAATTATTAACGTCGCTGTTGGTAACGATAGCAGCGTTGGTGGAGGATGGTAGCCGACCGTGTCCGACTCGACGTAAACGATCGCATTATGCATCGACGCGTCCGCTTGTTTAGCGCATTGATGAAGAAGCTCCACTTATCGCCGCATGTGCATCGTGTCCTTGTTCCGGCACCGTCCCATGATCCATTCCATTCTTGTGGCAAACTGTTGCAACACGGACCGTGACGCTGGCATGTGGGCACACAGTGATGAATATAGCGCGATATCTTTCGTCGAGTAGCGCTTTCTTCGGGGGCGAGAAGCAAGCGAACGAAGCGGAGACAACGGAGGAACGTGATTTTGCGATGCTGAAAACGACTTGTAAGTCGTTTGCCAATGTCCTTTCGACGTCCCGGACACACAGCGTGGCTTCGACGTTGGGTGCTTTTGAGCGTCGTCCGGAAAGTGGGAAAATATTGCAACATGCGCCTCGAGTGTCGCTTAAGTGGATCTCGAGCAATGGAGTGCTAAGCGTGGCTTGTTCGAGACGTCGGGTTCTTGTACACCACCTTCCCGCGGGTTCGTTTTCTCCCTCGATGGGTTTGCAGTAACGGTATTTAAACTTTTGTTTCCGTAAACCGTACGTGTAGCTTTTTAGAAAAAATGTGTATTAAAAATGTATAATGCATTACCGCAATCAAAGTACGCTAAGTTGACAAGTTAGCTCCCGCAATGGTTATATTCCCAAACAACAGCCCGCTTCACTACAAGGTGAATGCAGTTTGAACATCAAACGAAACGAAGGATCCCCCTTTTCCAGGGGAGAGTGTAGTGAGTGCCGCTTGTTTGTTGTCAAGGACGAGCAAATTGCGAAGGACATTCTTTCCGCCCTCGCAATGCAACGGTTAAGGGATGTAATGCGCCACGCTCGAGACGAATCCTTTTAACATGCACATACAAGCTACCGAGCAGTGGCCGGAGAAGTAAGCGGATTATGTATGAGATTTTGTTGCATGGTCGGAATGAAAAGTCCGCCTCGGCACAATTGGTAGCATCTCCTTCGTTTTTGGCCCACGGAATAAATAATCTAGAAGGATACTCTTTCTTTGTAAAATAAAAAGCAATCACAAACAGTAGAAAACACTCTTACATCGTCCAATGTTACGTTGGTTGCAGGCGGCAGGGGCAGCATCGCAGAGAGAAAAGCTGTGGTTTTGGTGCCCATTCTTTCCCTTGTATCTTAATTTTCAAATGCCGTCACGTACTGCATCAACATTGTGCGGTTGGGGTTTGTTTTATATTTCCCCACATCAGAAAATTGTACTTACCGAAAACCGACGGAACCATTCCGTTCTCTTCCCCTTTTTCGGGTGGTCCGGTTTTCACCAAGTAACTAAGTAACGGAAAACACGGTTGCTCCGTTCATGCGACTTAGAAGAAAGTTCCCATAGGCAAATAATTGCCTGTGGATGCTCCGAAGTTTCGCCACGTTCGACAATCTACCTGTTTCTGTGTGGGAAACTCCACATGTGTGATGTAATTGTGGTTCAAGTTTGGGAATAGCTTGAAATAGTAAAACCTTTCTCGTTGCAGCAATGTCCGTACAATGCAATCACTTTAACCTGAAATATAAGCTACCGTTAAATTTTTATGATTAAACATAAACGAAAAAATAATAGTTTTTAATGCTACTACAATAATTCAAAAGATTTAATTATCAATTGCAAAACACAAGATTGATTGTGTGTTGTTTTGTTCAATTCTTTCCGGAAATGGGCAGCATGCAGAGTCTCCAATCCGAATAAAAAGACCTTAGCAATTGGTGAAGGAAGAGAAATAAATTGTTCTCCGTCGCAATCCCCCAAACGACGTCCGGTCAATCGAACGTTCCTGATGAAGTTAAAATTGTTTCTGCTTTTCTGACCAGCCGCCGAAATTCTCCTATGGTCGCCACCCGAACGACAACGATGATTTCGGTCGAAATAGTGTTGGGGAAAATTGTGCGTTTAACCGAATGGAGGACGCATGACGAAAGCGGTCTGCTCTTGTGGGACGGCTCGATTCTATTTTCCCGATGAAAAACGTGTCAGCAGCAGGAAGGTTCTTGTGGGTCGGGTGAAGGAGGGAGATTGGAAGGTCTGGGTTTCTGTCAAACCGATAGATCGATGCGTGAAAAACCACTCGAGCCTCTCGAATGCGGAATCAAACGTGTATCGAACCGAAATGCGTGACCTTTCGATTTTAGAGTCGCTCCAATTGAATGCCTCGTGTGTGTGTGTGTGTGTGTGTGTGTTGGCATTGGATTTGCATAACCTAGAGCGAGGGTAAAATGTGGGATGGGTTGAGGAAGACGGGGGACTATGCAAACTCAAATGCAACAGTTCGTATGATTGATTGATGGGTTGATTGATAAGCGGCGACTGGGGTGTATTGTTTATCAACTGCCTTTTCCCCGGGAGTTTTCCGATGCGAACGTGGAGCGGCCAGCGTTTATTCGGTGCATTTTATGCCTGTGAAAAGTGAGGAGACGCTTACGAAAAGGGTGTGCTGTTTTTCTTCAATGTTTTATACGGTTCTAGAGTGGATTCTTTGGTTAAGTGCATCAATCAGAAAAATGTGTTCAAGGGAACCCTTTTTCCTGGTTTTTGTTTGCTCTTGTACTCTGATTGATGTTTCCAAAATTAAATTTAGAGTCGAATTAATTTGATCTATTAACTCGGCTCTGTGCGGAGTTGGAACAACAACATACTCGCTTTCCGTGACAAAAGAACATCACAACAAATGGTGCGTCATCCATCTTCCGCCACTTGAAGAGCTTGGAACAAATGAATGAACCGCTCTAATCGACAGCGACCGGTCTTGAATGCAGCGGGGGACCGATGTTTATCATGATTCTCCGCCACGGGAACGTTCATGTCTTTCCTCGCATACGTCTCAAGCGATCGCAGACGATTTCATGCAGTCGGAAAAACCTGCATCTGGTGCCGGGTTGTGCACAAACCACGCAATTAACTACGGTCCATTCCTTCTCCATCGTATCTAATCGGGGACAAGTCTAGCAAGATATCGTGTTTCCGAGCTTTGTTTGCTGCTGTTTTTTTCGTGTTTAGTGCACTCCCAGGTTGTGCGCCACATCGGAGGCGATGTCCTCTAGTGACAAATCGTTCTCGTTGAGAGCGCTGGGCGCTTTTTTGTGTCCCATGTCCTAGACGGACAGCTATATAAAACCCCCCCGAGGGGGGATGGAAAAGTCTTCTTTTGCTTCCAATAAAACGGTGAATCATGGATGAAGCGGTTTTCCAGACGGCTACGTGAGCTGAAACAATAGAATGAACCACTCGGAGGGAGCAGCATTTCATCTTCGCAGTGCGATGAACAAGCGCGCGTAGATTCGAACGTCGCCGGGAAACCCGAAACGTGCCTGTCGGAATCCAATTTTCCATCCAAGCTGTTGCTGGACGCGCTCGGACAGGGATCGTTGTACTTTTCAACTGAAACCCAATGTCCAACTATCCTCCAGAACCATTCCTCACCACCTTCCTTTATCCTTTAACCAAGTTGAGAAGGACTCTTGAGTAGTAGAAACCTAAAGAGTAAAAAGATAATCTAACCACTTGAGCTGATACGATACGTTAAACAAAAGCAACACTTGATGGATAATAGCGATTAATAACATTTTTATCTCTCTCGCTCTCTCTTTGTTCTGTTTAGAACCTGCTCTTCTAGGCACTGGCGGAGGCAATGGATTTCCACCGAACTTCTCCCCACCGGATTTCCACCCGTCGGAAAACTGGAAACCGGCCGCCGCCGGAACGCACGTCGGACTGATGAAGGATCCGCCGCTGCCGCGGAACGGACCGACCAACTTTATCCAGCCAACGCAGCAACAGGTAATTTGTCAACCGGTTTGTTTGAGCGATCGTCGTTTAATTTCGGTTGCAAACTCATCGAGAGATCCTTACTACCTCAATTTCAATTTTTCTTAGAAGAGCCACGAGTAATTTTAAGGTCGTTGGAAAACGCCGTAGCGTCATGAACTTAACTGTTTCACTCCAAGTGAAACTCTTTTCCAAGTGCTATTAATTGCTCATGTTAAATTGTACTGTCTCCTGGTGCTCCGATATGTAAACACCATTAATTTGCTTGTCATTGTGAGGTTTAAACTTGGCCTATATTTTACTTGGACGAAGCAGGCGAAGTGCCGCACGAAATCCAATGGAGGCGCATGGTGGTTTATTGCACAAAGTCAACTACGACCCCGATCATCACGCGAAATCCGAAATAAATTGTTTGTTTTCTTAACCCAGTAAAATAACCGATTGGTGGAGCATTTTATTTTATGTAAAACGATAAATCTTTCTCGGATATGTTTATCTTGCCAACGTCGCCATTCGCGTTGACCATTTCGCATCGCAAGCGAGCGACCTTCAGCAAACCGTTCATGGCATCCTATGTATTGTTTTCCAACGAGTCGGTGCCATCCTCAGATGCTGCATTGCAAATTGAACCATTTATCAGTTAATTAAATCTTACGTTTCGCAATACACTAGGGTGGGTGCTCGATATTTCTTTCGTTTCGATTTATTATTAACATTTTAAATATTGCTTTTTATTCCAACATTCCACGCAGGGCGCAGTGATGATGGTGTACGGACTCGATAACGGTACGGCCAACACCGATAAGCTCTTCAACTTGTTCTGCCTGTACGGCAACGTGGTCCGGGTAAGTAAAGTGCACAGATTTACCAATCATCTCTCGAATTTTGGCACAAGCCGTGTTGCGGTTGAGTGTTTTATTCGTTTGAATTAGTCGCTCGTGGCGTTGTGCTCAAATTACCTTCACACTTACCAAACATTCCTTCACTATCGTAATACACCGCACACTTTTTGCAGTCGAATCTGGCGGAAGTAAACAGCACAGTTTTAGTTTTTTCTCATCTCCTCATTTGTGCTGGCCCAGATAGAAGGAAGTCACCGCAAAAAGAGCAAATGGTGACTAATTAGTTCACATTTTATGGCCTGTCACTCACGCGACTGTCAGAGGTGTATGTGAGTGTGTGCGGCGATTTTATTTTTCCTCCCCAATTTCTCAAAGTTTGCCCGACGCAATGCTCTTTCCGCGAATGCTCTCGTGCCATAAATCACATGCAGCATATGTAACCGTACGCATTTTTTTACATGTGACTGCCACAGGAGACACCACCCAGCACAAGCAAACCAAATTCCTCTAAAGTGAAAGAGTTTAAATCGGACGAACCGAGACCGAAGATGTAGCATCGACGTTTCTTGAGTCAGCCCTTCGGAATTCGATCCGTTTTGTTTTTGCGGTCTAGAATGTTTTTCAGTTCTCGGTGAGAACGCCTTACGAAACCCACGATAAAATAGTTGGTTTGTTTTGTCTTGCAAGTTCAATTTATGATAACCTTCTTTTCTCTTGTTGGTTTCATCGCAGGCTCTGCTTAACTTACACTTTTTTATCAAGCAACTTTTTGCTACTTGCAAATTTGATACAGAATTTATTTTCATTTTGCCATCCGAATTTGGTTCCATTTGATACGCGCCGCTGATTAGGCGGAACGTGATTTGAAAATGTACCACTTTTTCACAAAATCAAGAAAAAAAGTCAATGCAAATAGTATCGTTATTTTGGGCAGATATTATCCCAACATCAAATCTACACAACGCATACGAAAATGATACCTGCAAAAAAAGAATAAAATAGTTTTTCAGAACCTTTGACAATCCAATGTGCTTAGCACCTGTCAGCAATTGTGTAACCTAGCTGTCGTTTATTCAATTTCGTTTCGCATGAACCGGAAGTGTGCATTTTTCTACAGCAACAATCCACCAAAGTCTGTCAATAATGGCGGAGGCCATTTTTGTTTGGTGTTGAGTTTTTGTGTTTTGCAAGACGGGAATAAAACCGACGCTTAAAAATGGTTCCCAATGCGATCCGTCGACGACCGCAACAGATGGCGTTCGTAAAATTGATTCAGTCGGGAGCTTTGGAGGAACAAAAAGGGAATTTTCAACCCCAAAGGCAGCGCCACCAGGGCCACCTTTTCACCACCAACTCGAAAAAACAGCATGTTAAGGCTGGCTTTCAGTGCGAACAGCTCCACTCCCGGGCAAGGGGTGGGTTAAGTGAGAGGGCGTTGAAGGGATGCAAAAGAAATAGCAACAAGCGTACCATCGATACACACACACAACCAGCGCAGCTGCCAGCCGGAACCGGAAGCAGCAAGGCGGAAAAAGAAATTCAAAAGGAAGCGGCTGCGCGCCCGGCAAGGAAAACCCATTTCAGCATTCGAATCCCATTCAGGGGGTTTTGCATGCACCTTTATTCGCGCCACACACCACCACCGTCTCCGTCCCAGTTCCATTCCAGTTTATTCAGTTTTCAAATTTTCGCCTACGAGAAGCGGCCGTCATTTGCTCCACGCTGTTTCGGATTTCCGTTTTCATTCACTTCATTCCGAACACACACTCACACACAGCTGACGCACAGGTTTCGTTCGAAAAAATGGTGGCCGCGAGTTGGAGAATAAATGGCGGCTGCAATTCTTCCGCCGATCGGTACCCACTCGATGCCGATGGAAACGCTACGTTTGTTGAATATCTAAGCGAGGTTGTATAAGCAACGATAGAGGGTTATTTGCGTTATGTCTGGTGTACGTCTTCCGCGAGGCAATTCAATTCTCCAAATTAATCCGACACTCATCCTTCGCCAGATGGTGCGAAGCTTTCCGGTGTTTTTTTATGCTCTGCAAGGAATGGTTTTCTGCAGTGTTAAGACACTACAAGCAAGGTGTGATGATTGAAATGTCTACATTACCACAACATTGAGCACCATAAACATAATATAGCGGTATGCGCGAATAATAGACCACCGTACAAACATAAGAAGGTTTCATGTGTTGGTATGTTCTTTTATCGATTTCGCATTTTAAACAGTTTGTTCCGGATTGTTTTCTGCAAAGTTATTTCCTGGCGAAAGATCAGTAAACTCGTTCCTGAGTGCGGTTAATTTCCGATGCGAATCTGTTCAACGACAATCACTTATGTCGGGCCAGTTCTTTTCGCACTTCCTGTATGTTGTCATTGGATGGAACCATCTGGGAACGTTAGATAGAAAAAAAAAGAAAGAAGACCTATGAAGCAATCCGAATATTTCAATTCTTCTTACAGTAGAAGAAAGGGAGAGGAAGCCTTAGAGAAGTTTTCGGTGCATTCCCAGTCTAATGGCATGTGCTACGGAAGAGTGCAATCATTCTCGGTACACCCGGTGAAATCGGCTCGCAAGCCCCTGTTGGTGCCCAACTGTTCTCAGCCAACCCGAAAGCGGCCCATTAGGCGGAAAATAGGAGATGAAAATAGCCCACCAGACGGCGAGGCGATGGACAGACAGCTAGATAGATTGGACGTCACCGAGACACGCAGCATCCCACCACCGAATAATTAATTTCAATCCACTCGACGACAATTTCCTTCTCCCTCTGTTCTGTACGTACGGTGCTGTGACCATAAGTGCTGCGCTGTTGGGAGGCAAATTTTCTCACTCTCGATAGCGGACGCTTTCCGAAGGGAGCAACACGATGGATTCTATTTTATTCCCATTGTCATTGTTTCTGGGAGTTTCAACTCTTCGGAGTCTTCGATCCGATGGCCTGTTGACTTGTTCATTTCATGCATGAATGTGCAGAGTACTTCCGAATGTCGGGTCGCGTCAAATGAAGTTTCCCATGGGTGAATAAATTGGAATTTAGTCGATGCCCGTACCATAATAAAGGATCAAAGCTGAAAACCGATTTTCCAAAACGATTTGTTACATGCTATTGTTCACTTCTGGCTATCATTAACAGCATATGTGGTCGCCATTATTGCCACTACGACATTCCATTATCAAATTCTCTATGTCTTTGATATCGAGGACAAACAAACCTGAAGTTTGATAGTCCAATTCAAAGCCTGCATTTTCACTTGTTACGTCTAACTTACACTTCTTCCACAATCCCATCTGTTTTTTCAACAGATAAAGTTTCTCAAGACAAAGGAAGGCACTGCCATGGTACAGATGGGTGACGCCATCGCTGTCGAACGCTGCGTCCAGCACCTGAATAACATTCCAATTGGAAACGATGGCAAAATTCAGATCGCGTAAGTAGCCGCTATTGAGCGGCATTTTTCATGAACGAAAGGACACACTTATCGAACGTTTTCTGTTTTAGATTCTCCAAGCAAAACTTCCTCTCCGAGGTCACCAACCCGTACACCCTGCCGGATCATACGCCTAGCTTCAAGGAATACACCGGCTCGAAGAACAATCGCTTCCTGTCACTGACACAGGCGAGCAAGAACCGCATCCAGCCGCCAAGCAAGGTACGTTCGCTATCAATAATCGCAGACTATCCCTCTCTAACACGACACCATTTTTTATTTTAGATTCTTCATTTCTTCAACACACCACCGGGACTGACCGATGAGCAGCTGATTGCCGCGTTCGCCACCAGCGATTGCCATCCGTCGCAAGTGCGTATGTTCCCGCTGAAATCGGAGCGCTCCTCGTCCGGCCTGGTCGAGTTCCCGAGCGTCGCCCTTGCCGTCCAGGCGATCATGAAGTGTAATCACACCGCCATCGATCACAAAGGTAGGTGACGAGAGAGAGAGAGACACAGAATCTCCGGAAACATTCATTTACTCATTATCGGAACAACTTTCGCTGCAGGCACTAAATTCCCGTTCATCATGAAGCTGTGCTTCTCGTCGTCGAAAACGATGAACGGTGCGTGGAACAACGAAAACATGGAGAATATGAAGCAAGGTTCATCCGCCCCCACGACGCCCTGCACCGAAGACGAACCGATGCAGGCCCGATAAATCCTCCATCGCTAGCAGCTTGATCGATGCGATCCCGCATCCGTGCGCCCACCACCGGGGTAATCGGCTGGAGCATGCCAATGACGACGTTACTTGCTTTTGTGTTGCCCAGCAAATTCCCATCGGTTTTGGACTGTGATGTGCAATGCGCGCGAGGATCCGTAAAAAAGTCGATATTCATCAGCATCACCCGGGGTGATGCGGAGGAAGCGGAAGAACAGACAGAAAAGCCACATCCACAAAGAGCAACCAGACGACAGAGCATCGGGCGAACACTTGCACCGGTCGCTGACGAGAATCAATGTTTAAAAAAATCATCATCATCGTCATCATCAACCATCAACCAATCCACCGTTCGCACGCGACTCCAGGTGTGCGCCACTCATCAGCATCTAACCCATCGTTATCTTTGCCATCGGCAGCTTATATCTTGATCAAAGGCATCTCCGGTGGCGACCGGATGCGGGCTTCACGCTGTGTAAAAGTAAGGGAAAAACGAACGAAGCCACCCCAAGAACGCGTCCTTTGTTAGTTGGAGGCAACACAAATCCGGAAGTAAACTACGTTCTCGTTCAATTGTGATGCAGATTGAAGAACTGGAATGAAGCGGGGATTCGTCCAAGATTGCATAATGGTTAAACTTTATTTTATTGTAGGCAAACGCTCGCAAGCGAACAGAAACTTAATGTACCACCGGTGAAATTGGAAACGCAGCGCGGAACACTACATTTAGAGGGACACGAGGCAATAGGAAACACATGGAGAAAGAGAGAGAAAATTTACTCCGAGAAGACGACATGCAGTTCCACAAACTCAAAACACAATCAAACCGAATCAGTAGCCGGGAATTCGTGCGGAAGACACACACGCCAGCGTTTTGTGCCCTTATTGGCATTATAGTTTGTTGTTTTTTTTTTTGTTTGTTCACTATGCGACACAGAAGCAAAACTATTTTACCGACGCGACAAAGAAAGCTCTCGTTGTACGAGGGTCGTAGGAGAGTGTCTTTTCCTCCGACGTGGGACGGTTTTTTTTGCCTCAACTTGTCCTTATATTTAATACTACACAAACCTTCCTAAGTGTCACAATCAACTGGAAATGGAAAGACTCGGACTTGCAATCCGTGACGATTGTTAGACGATCAGTTGAAGAACGAGAGAACAAACGAGAGCCGCGTTGGAAAACGCGCAGATAAGATAGAAAACAATTCCCGAAAAGCTTTGAAACCAAAAATGCACAGGAAAAGGCAAAAACGGGAAAAAGTGTAAAACAGTAAAAAAAAGGTCGCCAGTGCGATGCGACATATGCTGTGGCTTTGATTGGCATCAAAAAGGCGCCGATCGTGCGCTAAAGTGTTCGATTTTTAAAATTAGCTCTTGGAACGACGGTTTCTTATCCTACTATTAATTTGTTTGTTAGTTTTTCATTGCCTTTCAAGAGAAGCTTTTATTTATCGTCCTATTTTCGTTAATTTTTTGTAGTTTCTTGCATACTTTCTCTTATTCTCATCCTATCATACTGTCCGTTTTTGGTTTTCACCTTTCTTCTCCACTGTGAGCCTTCTAGATACATTGATACAAGAACAAGAAAAAAGACATTATTTATTGTTTGTTAATCTAGAGATGTCATGTAAGCACGGGAGGGGAAAACTCGGAAAAAGTAAAGGAAATCACATGAAAGCGCAGGTAGCTTCCTCTCCCGCTGAAAATGCATGAACTTTGTGATGAACGTTAGTGTGAACGGAAAGATTAAGAATGGGACGATATGAAATGGTTTGCATGAGCGTGTACGTGTATGTATGTGTGTGAATAACGTTAGAACATGGCTGGAAGAGGTATGTAGAGAATGTATTCAGTTTTTTGCCTTAGTTCAGTTCGCTTGATAAATATTTATCTCAGACAATTAAACTCAGTTTTGTAGGATTCCGGCGAAATGAATCAATGGAATGGCGGCAAGCCTCTTTGGATTCGATTTCTACTTAAACTATTTAACATGAACAAAACGACGAGATGAACTTATGATAGTCCTGGTAGTTTTGATCAAAGCCAACATAAAACAATCGCGCAGTGAATACATACACGAACACATTCAACCATGGCAAACAGATGAAACAAATACAATCCACACAGACACACGAAACGATTAAACAAACAGAACAACTAGCTCTAGCTTTAGCTTAAATTACACTACAATTGGTTTCGTTTGTTTTGCTGACCACCGAAGAACCAATCGATCTGTGGAGGTTCCACAACAGCGCATGACACACAATTCAACAACAGCTACAATTGCAAAGTGAAACAAAAAAATCACAATACGATTTTGTTAACTCAATTCGTAGTTAGCGGTGAGCGTTATCGGAAAAACTCATCAAAATATTTTAGTTTTTGTTAGTAAGTCTGACAAAGTAAGCTGTTGCTTTAATTTTACGCAAAAGCACCAAACGAAACATCAATTGTCGGGGCAACACACAACACCACATCCACACGCAACAAGAAACACCTATTGCACATCCTCCGCGGAGGTCACCTAAAAAAAGAGGCTTAGAATAGAACAATATACAACACACTTTCAACAACATAACACCACCACTAAACATAACAACCACCATTACCACCACCAACACCACTACGCGCTATTAGTGGCCATCCTTTTGAAAGGATAAATCCGTAACTGAACAGGATAGATAAAGAAACGACAAACGTTGCATCGCCGAAGGAAGCAAGAGAGAAAGACAATCTTTTCAGATTTTTGCAGCAACTTAACTTTTAAAACATACTTGTCGTCTTGTCGTGTAAAATGCTATGTTATTAGCCCAAGGTCGATGTATAAGCCGTTTTGTTGGAGCTTTTTCTATAGTTAACTATGATTACTGTTTAGATTAGTTTAGTGTATAGCCTACTACTACTTGGTAACGACTTTAGACGACAGCGTTGTGCAATTTACGAATGAAATCGACCGTAGAATGTTCGCAGAAAGTAAGCCAGCAAGCCAAAAGAGTCACTCGGTCCCGCCACAGCCAAAACAAAGGCTGGGTGTAGTGCTGGGATAAGGATATTAACTCCCGAGATGTGGAGCATCGGGCAGACCGTAGCGCAGTAGCGAGAAGAAAGTGTTCAGTTTCGTTACAATTGTTTTATTTTATAAAATGTTTTTGTTTTATTGAAGTAACCTTTTCCGTTTCGTACATTTATTGTTTCAATAAAGAATGGAAGAAATCAAGCTGGATCTGTGCAGTCCAAACGTTGGTGATATTTGTACGTTGTGTGGTGGTTCAACCTGCGAAGATAAGAACGTTCACGTTGCAATGCCTTGTGCATATCGGTCGAGCTGGGAAATGAATTGCTTGAGAAAGAGGCAGTAACACCCCATCGGAAAAACGGATCCACAGCATTATCGCGACCGCACAAGGATTGCAAATGGTTGTTCGCAACGGTCTCACGAGAAAGGTATTATCCGGCCGGTTTGTTGAAGTACCAGCATCGGGCATCAAATGACCTCCCTTTCGCATTTGAGTTTCCTTATATTCAGAATTAACATATCCTAGCAAAATTAGCCTAACTGAGGAGCGTCAAATACACCACATACACAAACACACAAACCTTTCTACTAACTCACAAACGAATCTCGAACTTACGAGGTAACGTCGATTGACAGTTTTTAAGCGAGTCCAAGCTCTCCGGGTGGAATGTATAGGAAAATCAGATACATACTTATATTTACAACAATATCGTGTGCAAAACCAAACGAACACAATATCGTGTACAGTAGGAAAAAGGGCTAGGGGTGGTACAAAATTGTGGTATCGATGGAAAGTAAATTTCAAACCCATGGGATGGAAAAAAAGCTCTAATGTTTTCGACAAAACGAAATAATCAATAATAATAACATATGGTGGTCCAATGTTGAAATAATATCATTTTATCGGAAAAAGAAAACCAAACACACAAAACGATGGTGTTGATGGAGAGGAAACCATTAGTCAAAGTAGTAAGATAAATCCAATTTCACCTAGAAAAGAAGCATCGATAACATGAAAACTGATAGGCAGCTGATTATTTTGCTAAAACACTGATTAACTATTCACACGTATTGCCCACTAGAACCCACCAAATTGTGCAACCAGGGCAGAAATGTAATTGATTAGAGGTTTTTGGTTTTGTTTTATTTGTTTAGCGTCACAGTGAAACGCGTCCTCCGATGAGCAATTGCATCGCAATACCGCTATGATAACCTCTAGAACTATTTTCATCAAAACCAAACCAAACTGTACAATCAGCAACAATCTGATGCCGGAAACTTATTGTTTTCATCCTGGTTCTTTTCAATCCTTGTAACCACAAACAGGCTGTGGATGTGTGTAGGTGTTTCTTGTTAATTTGTTGCTAGTTTAAGGGGTGCTATTTAAATGAAGAAAACAAAAGGTTGAGTAGAGTGCAGATAGTGTGACGGTTAAGTGAAACAAACAGTGTGGTTACGTTAAGTGCAATCATTCTCCACTCCCGGAGGAGAGAACATTGGTTTTCCTGCCTAATTTTATGATCTGTCTTTTGCAGACCGCCCGTCTCTGTGAATGATTTCAGTTGGTGCAATGTGTTGTTAAACTTGTTGTTAGCTTAGACATTACGTTCGTTAGTTTCCTTCCGGTTTCTTTTTCACTATCACTCTCACCCTATCTTTTCCAACGACAGGGAACAACGCTAAGCAATTAGAAGGAACTGGAATTTATAAAAAAAAACGAAAATTGTTTGCTCAACACAAAAGCTCCAGCCCCGTCATCTCTCACGCAAGTTTTTTCACAAAAAAAACTGTTCGCGCGCAATACGATCGACCTCGGTCGGGGAGCTCTGGGGGAATGGGAGAAGTTTTAAGTGATGTTGTGTTGTGTCGCGTACTCTATGTTTTTTAGCTCCATAAGTAGACTAATTTGATGCGAGATCCGTAAGCAGTAAAAAAGGCATCGTAAGATTGCAAAACAAATCAACAAACGAGATACGCAAACGCGTTCGAACAGCAGTAGCCCATTTTCATCTCGTTTCCGTCTGCGAATGCTTTAAAAAAGTGAAAACAAAACGTTCTTAGCAATCCTTTCCGGCTGAAAGGCCGCACGAATCAATAGGAGTGCGCAAACGCACTTCATAATCTATTCCCACCTTGAATATACAAGAAACATAAATCTACATCTAAACCCTTCCTAACAACAAAAGGAACGTGCATTTGCAAAACCCCGGAAGAGAGATGTTAATCAATATAGTGAAGGATATTATTTTAGGCGCGAATGAAACGTTCGTGTTTCGTGAAACAAATTACGACAATATATGATGGTTGAGTGAACAAGAGAAAACAAACAGAATACGGTTGGATGGATAAAAAAATGGAACAGGGCAAACGGCGTGTAATGTGGCGGCGATAAGTGAAGAAGAGAGACCGGAGACAAACAAAAGGACGAGATAAAGGATAACAAAACGAATTGAACATATCGACATCAGCGAATGCGTATATGCCTATAACAATTTGTTTTCGAAAGGCTGTTAGTATCCTTGTTTAAGTTTCAGTCTCTTCCTTCCGTCATTCGTGCATCAAGTATCCGCCCTAACGGATGTGCCGCCAAGCCGTCAGGACGAGTCGAGTGTGGATTGTTTTTCATCCCCTTCATTCACAATATGCCCTCACAACACAATCAGACAGCTGAATTAAGCAAGGGAAAAGTTTAGTTAAGTTACTCCGAGGTGACGACAAGGGGCGATAATTCTCCAGCAAAACATTATTATCTTCTGCGTATGAATAAATGGCGCGTAGTGTGTTGATAGTTTAGTGAAAGCTAGTAGGGACAAATGAAAGCAAAAAAAAACAAAACCAACCTATCCTTATATTGTTTTGCGTTTTGTGAACGACGAACGTGCATAAACCTATGTAAAGTAACGTATGAACCTTAAACATAAATCATCAAAAGTCAAATTAAACCCTTGCCACTCCCTGTTAGGGATTGGCGTCGAAAGCTCGATGGCCGTCCGCTCGGTCACATAAACCAAGTAATGTAATTTACTGTTCCATCGCTTCATGATCAACAACATGCATTGGTAGAAGGCCAATGATGGGCCAGCTGCATTACCTATATAAAGCATACGTTGGCCAGGGTGTATGTTTGTATTGCGTGTATTTACGACGGCGGCACGTCGTGTATGGTGTAAGCTATAGACACTATTGTATTAGAAGCGAAATTAAGATGATTGCTAGGCGAAGTAGGCTAAATGTTAGTGCAAAACGATGAAGCAAAGGTAACCCTCAAGCGGTGCTGAAATGAAGCTAGGAATAGGGAAAAGCAAACCAAACGCGTGTATGTGCAGTGAAACAAAGGATGAACTGGAAAACGACTAGAAAAAAAGGGAAAAAAACAAAACTTTTTACCGACAACCGAAAACGACGAAACGACCAATATGAACAATCCATATGCTGCAAGAATAGGAACAGAGGAGCAGAGAATGAATCGCCA
Source organism: Anopheles coustani (assembly GCF_943734705.1). Taxonomy (NCBI): domain Eukaryota; kingdom Metazoa; phylum Arthropoda; class Insecta; order Diptera; family Culicidae; genus Anopheles; species Anopheles coustani. The sequence goes on along the minus strand of NC_071288.1, from coordinate 96,871,635 downwards.
AAACCCCTCTTGGACGGAATATTTTCCTACTAAAGACGCGGCGATCACTTTCATCCGCACACTCGGGTGAGGAAAACCAGTGGAGGGGGATGAGAAAATTTTTCACCCGATAACATACCTTCCCCTCATTCATCCACCACGCTCCTTCACGCTCTCGAGGAACGGGTAGAATTCACTCACGAACCTCGAGGCGGCAAAGCGAAAGGCAAGTGTCAATTATTTTTCTCTAATGCAACCAAAAACAAATGTATGTGCCTACGGAATAGAACTCGATGCCGCACTAACACTTCTAAGCAACTCTGAAAGAAAGAAAAACAAAAACATACTGACACACAAATGGCCAATCAAATCCCTTAAACACGCAGGACACAAAGAGAGACCCATAACAACAGACAAACAGACAGAAAAAAAGGCAATCACACATTCGTGAGAAACACAGAACACATCAATGGTTAGTAAGAAAGGATAAAGATGGCCGCCTGACCCTTGGTTAGAGGTTATGCTTCCGCCTTTGTTTTCCGCCATTTTTAATCAGAAATCTAAGCCACTTATTGGCAAGAGTGGAGCCATTTTATTTTGGTTTCCATCCATCCCAGCTCAGCAGCAGAAACAATAGTAAAAGACATTGACGTGCCAAAACAGAAAGGAAGGATTCAACAAATACGCCGGTATTGTACGGCATTGCGAAGGATTAGAAAGCGAATGTTGGAGGGTGGAAGTTTTAGGAAAGTTAGTTAATTTTAATCGTTGGCTCTTTGTACCTAGCAAATGTTTTACCATGGATTGATGCTTCACACTTGCGTACTTGTGAGTGCACACGATCGTTGCAAACGTACGGGAAGAAAATAAGAAGAGGCTAATACATATCCCCATTTCCACTTTTCTTTCGTTTGTTACATTTTGCGTACAGTGGATTCACCACATGTCCTGTATTCATTTTTCTCGATTATCTCCATGATTCACTTAGCAATGTCAAATTAAACGAATTACAACGAACAACTAAGAACAACTGTTTCCGTTTCCACGTTTTGTAGAAACTTGTTATTTTATAAACTTTTCATCTGTTGTAGGGCGTCACGAGGCAAACGAAAGCAGGGAGAAGTGTAAGGCTAGTATAATATTGCGTACGACTACTCGAAAGCGAGAGTCCAGAGGTGGATTTGATAAGTACACATCGAAAACAAAATGGGAGAAATAGACAACTTACGACACAATCTACGGGAACACACAAAAAAGGCAAATAATCACCACATCACGACACACGTACAACGCGTCAACACCGACACACATACACACACAAACAAATACATACATCCAACGGACACTAAAGACACTTACCACACATACACGTTAGGCTAACACCATTTTGTAGCAGCATCGCCAACAGAACAGGAGGATAGGAGAAAAAAGAAGCAAAGGAAAGATAGAAAATGGGCTTGGGAAGTAAAATCTAGAACTAGTAAGTGAGATAAATAAGATATAAAACAAACAAATATAAAACAACAAAAATATCGGAAATAAGAAAACAAATAAATCTAGAACAAAACATATCGTTTGCGAGAAATAATAATCTTTATCTATTTCCTAGTGCGAGACAGTGGAATGTGCTCACTACTACTTCAACTACGACTACAACTATTGCCGCTACCCACTAAACGAACACGACGCGTGGAAACATACATACATACATACAAACATACATACATGCAAACATACATACAAACAAGAAAAACAAAACATACATGGCAACATAAACTACATATATGCATACATACATAAGATAACGAATGAGAAAAGAAGAGAGGCGGCTAGACAATTAGAAACGCCCGTGAAAGTGGAAATTTGCATAGGTAAATTTGGCTTGGTAACAAAAAAACAAGAGAAAACTACACGAAGTGGCGAACAGCAAAACAGCGATTGATTTGGCTTTTGGCGCACACCAGGCGCAACCTTGGATGGCGTAGATTTTACATTTGGCAACTGCCTAGGTTTGAGGTACAGTTGAAAATATTAAATTAATCACATAAATGTTACACTTAAATACAAACTACACACATTGACACCTACATACGTTAAACACTAAACAAAGGAACCACAGAAAACGGAGCAGCAGATATCGAGTGAAACATACAACGGTTAGAATAGTGCGATGAGCAAGCCATGGAATAAATGGACACTTTAGTGGGCGAAATCATCCAATTTGAATTAAAAAAAAAAAAAGAATCGGACCCAATTTTACATTTGCGCTGCACACGATACGATAGCGATCCTTTACTTGACCGATAGAGTAGATTTCCCTTGATGGAAGGTACATTAAAACATAGCGTTACAATTAACGATACAATACTCCACTACATATACACAGCATAATACACCACATAAGCCACACTTACAGATGAATGTTGCCGTAGAAGCGTAGAAAGATCAATTAAATGTGCGTAGGGCCGAGTTCGGAAGTCGTAAGAATCCCAACAGAGTTCACATGTCCAACAGTTTTGGTAGGTGATGAGATCAACGAGCGAGGGAAGAAGGGTGTGGGGGATAGTTGAAACAAAAAAAAACCCTCCCATACACACAAGCAAACATATTTACATTCACGTGCGAAACTAAAATTAAATAGTGTCTCCCCCAAAACAGCCCGTCGTTTTCCCCAACTCTGTCCTCCAAATGGATGTTGAGGCGTCGGCGAAAATGAATGGGGGGTACCGCATACATACTGGGCCAAGAGTGAAATACTTTACCAGATACAGTAAAAAAAAAACAAACAAACCAATCAACCAACCACCAGAAAACATCAGAAGTGACAAAAAACAGTAAACTAACAAAACCAAACAAAAAAAAATAATACAAATACAAAATGCTACTGTGCGCTAGAAAGTATAATAATAACCCCCTCTTACATGTAAAACAAAATACATTAATACACGCATATACATTTAAACACTAAAGAAGAAGAAAAACACAAACCAACTTGTTTCTTTTTGTTTTCCGTTGGTTAGTTCGTTTATCGTTTTCTATGCTCACTCCTAAAATCCTTTGTCTCGCTGTTTTGTTTTTGCGGGACGACGATTTTTGTGACATTCAAGTAAGCATTGAGAAATTAAGCTTCATAACAAGTTCCAAAGCGGAAGGCAGTTGCATGTCTTCCTGTTTTAGGGGGTTTCCCCGGAAAATGGGAATACATGTTTGCCTCACCCCAAGCCACAACACTTACTGGAAATTAACTGTTTTTTTCTTTATTATTATAGTTGTCTATGTCCTTCTCGTTCACGTTCCTCACCACGAGCAAAGCAGAATACACCACATTCTGAAACTGAACCAACCAAAACGCGGAAACACTAGCCACCAAACAACACAAACAACAGTGCTTTACACCACCATCATCACCACCATCCACCACCACCACCACTAACAACGTGCGGAAAATCTGAGAGGGAAAGTTTCCCACCTTCTGGTCGTCTCAGGAATGGCCGGTCATTTGCTTTTTTTGCGTTTGCGAATGCAGGGGGTAAGTAAAAAGATTCATCATTTTCTATTCCCCTTTTGATGGATTTGATGGTCAATGTGATTTGTATGTGTTCAGGTAGTAGCAATACTTAATTTTGTTTTTAAATTGCTTCTAGTACGTTGTTTAATTTTTTATGTCGGGTATTTTGAGGAGATATAACTACGCACAAAACGCACAAATTGGACTTTGCGAACCAGCAACGTACAAATTGCATGTTGTGTTGAGTCTCTTGTACATACACTCACCACGAAGAGGTAATACCTCTATCGTACCTAAAGACCTTGCTAATTTTTTACTTATACCAGTCAATTTTCGGTCAACTGTCAAACTTGGTAAAGTGGTTACTAATAAGCCACTGGTAAGTGGTTCACCTTCCAGTAGTGAACGATAAACTGCACCTAGACCATACGCCAACGCTTACACAAAGTAGAGAACGTTTAACGCAAACTAGAATGCTAAAAAAAGCCACCAGTTCGACCTCCCTTAGAGGGGCCCTAGGGCTTCACCACGTTTTTGTCGATTACAATCATACGCATTCACTCCCAACGACTTTCGTCGTGCCGTAGACCTTTGTCTAGGAAAGGTAGTCCCTCGAACCGTCGAAACCCGGAAGCACTTAAAGTACACAAAACCAAACAGAAGTTAAAAACGATCTTGCAACCCTGTTGCAATCCTACAGTAACCAAACATAGTAACATTAAGAAAAGGTAGATACTCCAGCAGCCAACTCATCTTCTGCCCCACGCAAGCACTCCACAGACGCCTGCTCCACGAATCACTAAAAGTTATTTGAAAGCACACATCAAGAAATCATAACAGCAAAATATATGATGTTAAGCAAACAAGTCTCTACTGTCAATTATTAAGATGTAAAAAAACCAAACCAATGAATGTTAAAGCAAGGCATTCCGGAAAAGGGAACAAAAGAGAAGGGAATAGAGGAGATAATACAATAGAAAATAAAACGAAAAAAAAATAGCATATACAGATTTATGAGAAACGAGGGAAAGGGAAGTGAAAATGACGAGAAACAAATATCAATATCAAATAAAGCTAACCAAAAGTAAGGGTCACAAGAGGCGTTAGAAAGTAAGCATACTTAAGAAAGATGTAGAAAGTAAAGATTAACACAAAAAGCAGGATAAGAAAAAGCTAAAACCACCAAATAATAAACTTCATTTGTGTATACCTTGCAAAGGTGATTCTAACCAAGCATGTTCAAACATGTGGAATCCTAGATGCAGAGAACAATTATTTTTACCAGACTACCAGAACAACTAACGAAACGCAATCAACTGTGCTGTGTTAGACACATGTTTTTTTGTTGAATTTTATTGCAAATTCGTGTCTCTGTCCTATTGTCCTCAATGTTTAACCAATCCCACCATCCGATGATTGTCTATTGCTATCGCTGCCACGAATGTCTCTCTGTGCTCTAGTTGATGTTGAGCTTTGAATGGGTTTTCGAGGTATCGAGACTGTGTTACGTTTTCGGTTAGTTTACAGTTTTACTAGCTCAAGCCAACTAACCTTTTTGGCAATACTGATGTCCTGTGAAAGCCGTGTAGAAACCGTATTAACCGAAAAGTACTGCAAAGATACACACATGTTTTGTGCAATGTCAGGGATCAATGTTTTTAATGACTGCAATCTGTATACACCGTAATCTATTAGAGCCATTGGATCTATTTACTGTTTTAAAGCATGGAGACAACGAAACGTAATAACACACACGAAAACACACACATACACACACAAGTTTAGCGTCCAAGAAAAACGCATGGATATCATCAGGCAACAGGGTGAACCGGAAGTGTCCATGTGTCTTGAAGTTGGGACTTTCCCAGTGCGCAAAATCATCGTGCTTTCTCGTTCTGTCTAATTGACAATTGTTAACAACAAAACGAGATAGCATGACGATTTTGCACGCTGGGTTCAGGGCGCTACCAAAAAACCGTTACCCGTTAGTAGAAGTAGTGTAGGCAGTCGTCCATCTTTTACCCGCCGTGTCTATGCTATGCTGTAGTACGTTTTTCCAAGAACAAAGAAACAAAAAAGACGATAGGATAAAACATGAGTGGTCAAACAGTCCGTTCCTCTAAGAGATTCCTTCCCAGTTGTAAATAGGGATCGACTACTAAAATCAGGGGAGGAAAATAATGAAGCAAGTGGTAAAGTATGATCGAGTTTGCGTGCGAGTTTGTGTGTATGCGTGCATGGGAAACGAATAACCAGCAAACCCAACTAATTAGGGATGTATTTCTAAGTCAATATTCAACCGCAATCAACTGAAGGAATGAAGGCATACGAACACCCTTCTTATACAACTTCCCCGTGAGCGTCAAAATGCTGAAGGGATTATTATTCACTATCGCATTTCGTCGCAGGCCAATGTCAGAGCCGGTGAGCAAATTGATTAGTAAATCGAATGGCCAAAATGAGTTAGCTTTTATGAGTCTATAGAAGTTGCGGTTTTTAAAAAACAAAAGAAACGTAGGGAAAAAAAACATAGCACAAAGAAATAGAGACCAAACTGGGCTGCATACAATCGTCGCGCAGTAACGGCGACGAATTCCGTTTTGAGAGTGTGGTATTTTAAGTTTAAAATAAATCTAACGTTGCACACCAAAGCAGTTGCAATGCGATCGTACAATAAAAATTCAAACAAAAAGAAGCAAACACATGACAAAACTAGCTATTTAGACAAACATCGTTAAGCAAGCACCAAATACACTTCTTTAGAAAAGGCACCATTTTAGCGCGCGTTTGTTGAGGAAGACAAGTTGTTCCGTTGTTCCTCCGAGTTTGTATAAACATACACACACACAAACACGCCAGACACCGATGGGGGAGGCCAGCTCGTCAACCAGAGAAAATGAGAGCAACGACCGTTAATTGCAGTTAGTCAATGTAAAGAAAAGAAAAGAAAATGCTCTTCATCAAGTAACAGCAAAGAAAATCACAAAATAATCCGAACAATTACTAAGCAACAATAACAAACTAATCTGACAAATAACTCCAAAAACATCGGAAGTCGAAAAAGAGAGCAGGAATTCAAAGCGGAAATAAACACTAAACCATTCGATCACATCAATAACACTGGCACAGGTCATTTGCACGTGTAAAGTAAACTACAACAAGGACGAGATCAGCAAAGAACATTAGAGAAAAGTGAAGTTGAAGCTGAAACAAACGGCGATAACATACGAACACAAAACCCGTCTGCGGGAAGCGTGATCGTACCGGACAACGATGGAATGTCAATGTACCCGGGGACGACTAACGAGTAGCATAAAGATAAGAATAAAGAAATTAAAATCCAGCAAAAAAAACATCATGCCAATAAAACGTTAAATGGTCGTTGCAAAACGCTATTTGTTGAGAATGGGAAAGGGCGTTGGGAGGGGTGGGGGTTGTTTGCCGAGTGTTTTCCATTTCCCATTTTCCAATTCACACAATCGTTCCATTTTTCTACACTTTCCAGATCGCCAAAGCGGGACGGTTTGATCTTTTATCATTTGACTGTGAATTTTCCTTCTCTGCATTCAGTCTTGGTATTGCCGCCATTTGAAGTAAGTTGATAATTTTCGCAACCGATCGAAACACTATCACGCCATCATTTATCATGCGATCACAAATGAGTTGTTTTTCTCAGCACCAACAACAAGATCAAATTGGTAATAGATTTAAATTAATTTGAATTGATTCCAACGTACACATGGAAAACAGTTCAACAAAGAGATGTTGTCTGGGATCGTCAAATAATTTATTGAACGGCCCTCGAACGCCGTGCATAACCAGTTGAACGGCACGCGACCATCGGGATCTTTTATTGACCGGTTCGTCCTTGGACTATTTATCACAGCAAGCTTGTACGGGCAATGTCAGTCACTGGATGCCATTCTATTATCACGCCAACTGAGATGCATATTTTAGCTCCCGGACGCCTACTATGAGGCGCTTCATCAAACGCACGTGCCATATGTACGAGACTCGTGTTCTTGTCATTAGGCCAATCGTTGCTCGTTCAAACGGATATAGAATCGAGTATTATCTCCGCTGGCATTTTAATTACTATAAAACCAGCAAGAGTAATTAATTCCCGACAAATGCAAATTAAGTTGGGATCCGGTGAGGAGATTAGCAGCAATGCAGGTCTACCATCGTCGTTACTGCATGAAAAAGTTACTATCATCTTTTACCTCTTCTTTCTTTTCTTCCATCCCCTTCTAGGAAAAAGAAGCTCAGAAAGATATTTGTACTGAACCCGCGATGATTGTCGACACGTTTGGAAACGTGAGTGGACGTCTCAAAGGCATTCCAGCGCGAGGAACACAACCATGGGCGAAAACAGTCTCGATGCAGTCGATTCGAAACAAACCACCGTTTCGTAAGACACAAGACACCTGTGGACGAAGAATTCGACGACGTACAATCTGACGCAAATGCGGGCTCACGAGCTTCTTGTTTGCGACGGGAGGCTTGGAAGGGGAGTTACAAGTTTTTTTTCCCCCTAAATCACGACTCCATCAAGTCAAGTCAGCACTATTCGCGGATCCATTGTCGGATCGGTGCACTCCATCATAAGCACGCACACAAATACTTGCCAACCATTGGGGATTGTAAAAAAACAGTCGCCACCAATCTATCGAAAGGGACACACCTCCAAAAAGATAGCGTGGACGCGGTTTTGCTGTTGTGTGTGCTTTCGCAGCTGATCCAACCGCCATTCAAGGTTGTGAAATTCCAAAAACCGCCACTATTACAACCGCGGGAATCGCGCTACCTACACACCTTCGGCACCTTTTTTACACGATACGAGACGAGCCCACCGGCGCGAGTCAATCGTGATGATGCAGTGCACAATTCGCGTTCCACGTTTCAAATAACACGTTTCAAGCGGCGGCGACGGCGGCTGTTGGTGTTGGTGGTTGCAGAGTCCACTGCATTCGTTGACGTCACGCGCGTTTTCGAATCCGCGAACGTCTGCAAAGAAGCGCCAAACGATGCCCACAACTGGTTTATCTCTTGCCCGTAGCGGATTTTCTCGGTCGTAAAATACAACCGTACTTTCGCCTAATATTCGATGCGTGATTCATGCTCAAGTATTCATACGGTGTGGAGCTACGTGCACAGTATTTTATCGAACGACTGCAACATTGCGTCACACAAAAGCAACAGTCTACACTTGAGGCGATATTCACATGCCCAAGCATATGCTGTTTCAAAGAACGAATATTCTCGTAGGTTTAAGAAGCTACATTCAACGACATCGGTAAAGTAGCTTTGTCGAATTCTAAGCATAAATCTAATTACGTAAACAAACATCTCCAAATCAATCAAACCAATGGGGTTAGTTTTTTTTTCTTATACCTGAAACCACCAAGCGAACCATCAAGCGAAACGTTGTCGGCCTTCAAAAGGCATGTGTGCGGCGGTTCCGTGGACCTGGTGGTAGAAGGGGATGTGAAGAGGGCAGGAAGGGGTGTTTATTTGCCAACTGGCGTCCATACAGTTGGGAAGACATATTAACACACGCTTTAAAAAAAAATTTACATTTTGATATTTAAAATTATAAAAGTAAATGGTAAAATATAATCTTCAAGACGTTTTTGTTATATTTACTAGGTGGACGAAAAGTATAACAAAATTTGTATTTCGTTTGAAATTCAAAATTGTCCTAGTCTAATTACAATTTGTAACGTGAAAACCCGATTGCTTAATTGTAATATTGACAACAGAAAAAAAAACCTTCAAAACACTGTGCTCGTTACAATTGTGACCATAACTGTTCCGTATATCGACATGACGTGAGAAGGGTATCCTACGACGGCGCAAACATTTAAGTGACGAGAGAACGAGACGACGACAATGAGACACGTCGAAAAGGGGGTTCGGTGCAACAAGAGGAAAGCCGCGACTCGACGAGGGTGCTATGCTGCGAAATAGAAAAATGCAAGAGGAAAATGTTATAAATTTTTATCCGCGCTCCCGATCGGCCATCAGTCATTTGTGATCCGTCGTAGACCGCGGGTAGCGTCGTTGAGAAAAGATAGCCGCTTCCGTTTGAGGGTTTTTGTTTTGGCGCTTGCAAAAAGAGTCAGTCAAGAGAAAAAGAACGCCCCGACAAGAGCGGAAGAGAGAACATAAGAGGGGCAGGCATAGGATAAACGAAAGAGCCACGATTCGCGGCGTATCCGAGGAGAGGAAAACAAAGCTCCATCGAGCTCGAGTGGACACAGTCTGCAAGCTCACGGCGAGTCGGTTGGACGTTGGAGCATTTATCGGAAGGATAACACGCGCACAAGCAGACCGAGAAAAAGGCGGAAGTGAAAGTGAGCAATAAGTTATCGTACAATCGCACAGGTGGCTGCACCACCGCAACAACAAAAAACGGAACGGGGTTGAAAGGATATTCCTAAACAAACCACAAAGCAGAAGTGTCGACGTTCGAAGGACCTTCCGTTCCAGTCGGTGGTTGTGGTTGTGTTTACACAAAGCGATTGGAAACACGTGTGGAGCAAACACGTGTATGTGTGAAATTGTGCGCGGTTTGTTGAAAGGTGGAAAATTGACACGCAAATCGCAGCAGTCGAGAAAAGGAACGACATAGCCGTTGATGCGTTACGGAGCGTTACGGAGTGCTGAAAGACTACTGAATCTTCTTCTAAAACCCGTACCCCATCGATCTTGTGCAACTAAAACGATGGCTAGGTGAGTGTACTGTTAAAAACTCCTTGTTGCTGCCAAATTTACATTCCATCATTATTAGGTAACAGGTTTCATCGAATGGTATTTTCAAGTGTGCTTGTGAATAAGAAGCTACGCATAATAGTGCGATGTTTGGTGAATGAAAATTGATTCAGAATGTGAGGGAATTCAATTTGAAACCTTCTTCCTTTCGTAATAAATGGTTGCGTCATCGAATTTCGGTGATTCCTTGTTTACAGTATCACATTTTTTACCGCTCATCCACCGGTCGCGGCTGTGGGAATCGTTCCACCACGAACCGAGCAGAATGTGCGACTGACCCTGAGCCGGACATTGAATGTCAACCCCTCCTACTGTCCCACATAACTTGCCAACCGTTTCGTTAAACCGGTCGTTCGTTCAGGGGTGGCGGTCTAAAATTAATCAACACAGCGAGACATTTGTCCACCACAACCTAATGTTTGTAATGGTGACGCTAATGCCGGTAGTTTGTGTCGGCTTTCTAAACACCTTCTCGACGACCAACATTCACGAACGTTTCCTTGTTGTGGGAATATCTACCGTGAATTTCCTTCGCCTGTTTCATTTATTTTGTGTACGAGCTTAGAATCACATCCGCACGGGAGATCCTCCACGTCAGCAATCTCGAAAAGCCGCTACGTTACGGTTGCGTAGAGACCGGGAACGCGATCTTCGAAGGCGCACGTGCTAATGACCGTTACGTATGCGTGATATCGGAAGTACATGCGCAAAGGGCATACAACAAGGGTGGATTTTTTTTTCGCCACCCTCAAACCCTAAACACACCACGTGCCAGACGTTTGCTTGTGTGTTTGTGTTGTAAATAAATTTTGAACGTCACCAATCGGGTGTTGTGCCACGATACTCCGTTTACTGCGTGCAGTCAGTCACATTTCGCGCAATCCGCGACATCGCTTCGGGTCGTTTTCATTGACCTTCATGTCGCTGGTTTCTCTGCAGACCCTTCCCTCCTTCTTATTTCGTCTTGTCTGAGCTCTCCTTTTTCTGTTCAACTAGATGGAAGCAGAAATTCCTCCCTTGCCATTTGTGACAACGCTCAGATAAAACACCCCCCACTCGGTCATTGGACTACATTAAATGGATACCAGTGTGCTGCCATGTGGCGTGATATGGTAGATAAGAAAACCGATAAAATATGCCACTCACGCCATGACTGTTCATTAACAGACTATCTTTGCATCCCATGTTAAACATCGCATTTGGAATTGGCACATTCCAAATTGGAATATCACGAGACGCGAATGAATTGCACAGGGTAGCCAACTAGGTCCGCTTCCTTCTCTTCCTGTTTACGATCTGCGCACCAGCTAAATGAATAAAATCTTCAGTTTTACGAAGAAAAATGTCATTTAGCATTCCTCAGGAACATGACGTTTTTATCTTTAAGTTCCTTAAAAAGATATCTGTATACAAACTCCATTTACGATGGCCGCAGTTTCATTTACGATGAACACTGCGTGTATCAAGTAGCTCTAGCTGGCATATCCGTGGCAATTAAGTTGTTTACCTCCAGAGTTAATTAAGGTAATCTCGACGGTGTAAATGTTCAATATTACAGATTTTTAAATCAGTGCCTGTTTCATTGCCCTTATGATAAGGATTTCAAACGGAATCGATAAAAAAGGAAATAAGCTTCTTTGATTTTTTTTTGCAATTCATTCATTCATTCGTTTTAGATTAAGGAGGCCTGGCCTGGATTGCGTTATCGTTAAAATACCCACCATGAGTAGCATTGAACATCTTAGATTGAGTCACATAGGGCACACACTCGATTAGAACTCGAGACATCTCCCTCGGTGAGCGATACAAGACCATCTGCACACATTTCTTATCAGTGACGTAAATAAGCTTCCACAATACGAGGAATTTCCTGCAATTCATGACTGTTTCCAAGACCTTTGTACTGTGAATCTGTAAAGTGAACCATAAGAAAACATATTCTCTTGCAATCATTCCATTATTTTCGGCATCCATATGTTACCGTTTATTAAACCAATTGCTTCAGCTATGACGTAATACGCTGTGCATACGCAATTTCCCATCAGTACTCTGATGACGCAAATCTCGTACCATACAAACACACAATCCCCTCAATTCATCACCAAATTGCTTTCTCGTAGAGCTTACACGTACTCATAAACAAATTACATAGGCTACTGCGCAAAAGAACCTCGCGCATATGCCATAGAACAGAAATAAAAATGAGCGCCTGCTAAATTAAAGCATGTGAACTTCCGGTATAGTGAAAACCCGTTCCACGGGATATGTATATGTCGGTTGAGAAAACCTTGACCGTGGTCAGCAGCAAACGGTCGTTGAACACCCAAAATAGAATCGAAACACAATTTTGCCTGTTAACGATTCTATCTGCTATTTTGATGCATAAATCTTAAAGTATATGCCTTAGAATAAAATTGAACTTTGATCTATAAAGTCTTAAAATAACAACAGTACAGGACCTGTAATGAATATATGGAAACGTGTTTAAATCGTGGCTGTGCTATTCTTTCTTCCCACAGTGTACCAACTCCAGTTGATGTTAAATAATGAATCTTTACGGAACTGAGTCCTGGGTTCAAACACATTTTAAATCCGTTCCTCAACAACAACAGGTTCCGGCAACATGTGTCTCGTATATTTTTTTCCGTTGACGTAAATATTTGAATTTCAACATCTTCAAATTCACAAGAAGAGTTATTTATATTATTTCATAAAAATATATTTGAATAAATATTATTATGGATGATCAAATAAAATTTTAGCAAATATAACGCGTTGGCTAAAAATACTCAACACTGAACCTGACCGGGTTTGGTCCAAAATCGTAGGTCAATGGACAAATTTGCGAACTAATTCGACCTTCTGTTCCAATCTCCGTTTTGAAACCGACCGACCCTGACCGACACGGTCAGGTTCAGCGTTGAGTATTTGTTAGCCAACGCGTTGTACGATCACCGGTTTCGATCGTAATACGAAAGCCTTTACATCAAGATCCACGGACCACTTCGATACTCGTGTATTGCTAGCACATTCCGACATCAATTTAAGATGAATGAATCAGTGAAGCATCGGGGAAGTTAGTTCGTTTAATTCACTTTGTTGTTAGTTCGTTACTACAGCAGAAGTGCAATGACCGGAAGAATGTCATGAGCGAGAGCTGCATCTGTCAAACTGAATAGAATGTGGAGACCACTTCCTGTTCCTCTTAGTTAGCTGTTGCTATCTAACGTAATCGATTATATTCGATAATTTTTGTGGAAACATCTATCGCGATGTAATATGTAACACTTCGTTAGTCGGATCTTTGAATTTGCATTTGGAGCCCTTCACAAAGCGAAATGCCTCATGGTCACACAGCCATGGCGGATTAATGTGCGGATTAGTGTACCCTCGGCGAGTCGGTACTAGTGACCGCGCACATGCTACCGTGATTGGCGCTCGACTGGAAACGATACTATCAGCGACCCGTTACATTATCCCCCTTCTATTGGCTACCCCCCAACTGCTCCTACCCTTCACACCAACAGCAACACGTCGATGGGCCCACGCTGTCGGTATGTGTAAGTGGTCCGTTTGGGTCCGAGAATGGAACAGTGTGGCGACACAAAGCTACCGCACGTTACAATGAAAGCGTTGCTGAGGTGCCCCTCTATGCCAGCTCCCGTTCCCCGCGCACAATCCACTCTCCACATCGGTAGGGCTCCCCCTTCTCCCCGGGGCGGTAGATTGAGCGGTCGCAAATGCAACCGTCGTCGATCGCGAAGCTGGCCGCAGTTAGTTTGTCGTCGCCCGACTGACCGCGCGATCGTGCCCGAGTTTCAAGAGGAGTGTTGGGAAAAAAGCACGGCTGGTCCGTGTTTGAGAGACAGTTCAGAAGCGCGATCGCGATCGAAACACCGACCCCGTGTGCCTCGTTCCGTGTGCATCACCAACACGCGAGCACATTGCGCGCGCGCTTTTCACCGTCCGCCCCAAAAGGTTGGTGCATCGACGATCCTGGCGAATCGTGTCGTTAGTGGGCACAAATGTGAGTGGGTGTGTGTGTGTGTGCTTTGCAGGACATTACAACCGGTCGATCGGCTAATTGTTCGGTGCGGTTTAAAGGCGTACCACGCCATTTACTTGCACACTGACATCTAGTGACGCGATAACGATGCCGCTTGTGTGATTGCGCCATACTACAATCAGTTTCCGATTGTGCGAGCTGGTGCACTAATACGCCCTACACCAGTGTTTCTAATACTCTTCCGCTTTCCAGCTGTGTGTTTGTAACTCAAAATCGGTCAACGCCGCGTGTTCTCGATTGTGGCCTCACACAAGACAAGACACAAGATCGACGTACGTGTCCGGTGCGCCATTCTGATGCTCCTTATTCCTTCATTTCTCTTTCCTTCTTTTCAAACTACCACCTCAACGTCACACATTATGAAAAGGGTCACTACTCGCGTAGGGCCTGTAACGGTACTATTGTTTACGGTTCTGTCACTCGCTCGTGGCAATGTGCAACAAAACAATATGGCTGACCACTGCAAAACTTACTACAAGATATCTGTACAGGGCGCCCGCAAGACAGTGGGCACAAGTAACCGCCACCGCCACGACATCTTTGGCGCACGCAGTGAAGGAGTACTTGCCGGTTCGCCGTTCTTTACCGACCCACAAGAGTCATGTCGGTCGTCGTACACGCCGAAGGCCAACCCCAGAGGCTTCGACGCATGTGTGACGAAATATCACTTCCGTTTCGAGGGTAACTTCGTTCGGTTTGTGCACGCTCGTCAAAATGTCGTGGTTTGCAGACCTTGAGGTGGTAGCCAATCCGATTCAAGCACGAACTCGTGCGGATACTGCTCACCCAGAACACACTGGCAAATCGTGCTGCTGCACCACGAACGGGCGTCTCTTCTGCATCCAGACTCTATGTCCCTTCTGCCATCGGAATCGACCGATCGACGTCCGGTTCGTGCAGTAGCCAACCTTGAAAAAAGGGAGTGAAAGTAAGCCAGAGGTCGCCCGCAGTAAGTCTACCCTGGTCTTGTCCCCGGCTTGCCACTGGTTTATGTTTATTTACTGGAACTGCAGTGTTAATTTTCCACAAACTGCTCCCACAATAAATCATGATTATCAGTCACGTTTTGACACAAGTATATCTATTCTGAGACCCGCATCGGGATTCTGAGTACGTTAAACGGAAGCAGGGAGAAGAATGCGGATCAAATGTATTGCGTAAGCAAGCAGATTCCATTGTTCGTGGAGAGGATCGCTCATGCACATGCACCAAGGGTTGCGCCACAGCTTCGTCTAGACCGGAAGTTTTAATCGCAGGAAAAAGATCGTCACCATCCTTCACCCAACGGGCAATTACTGCAATTAAACAGTTGCACATCGCACCCAGTGTAAGAAATGTGAGATTGAAGATTAAAAATCACCACAGATTCGTGGGCAATTCAACAGCAAAGTTCATGTTGCATAATTATCCAACGTATAAACAATAAGATTATTTATTTAACTAACAATACGTACTGGAAGAAACTCTGTGACACAAACACTAATTACCATGAACAGTTGCTCTTGCTTATTTTCTATTGTTTTCTCTTACAAACCGTGCAAGGATTATGCAACCGTCGACAAGTTTTTTAATTGGTGCATCGAACATCGAATCGCAGCTCGAACACAAACAAAACGCATTGCATCCACAATAGGAGCATTTAGGAGCAAATAATTGCTAAAACAATGTTAAACGTTCCTTCATTCTTTCTGATGGAACTCTTTGAATCTTACGACCAACGGCTTGGTCTAATCTTCTCCCAAAAATAGACTGACAGACTGTGCCAGTAAATATTTAAATTGGAGTCTCGTGGCTTTAATGAAATGCAAATAGACTCCCGTGACGGATACACACGTGCTACCGATACAGCGTCGTTGTCGTTTCGAAACGTTTTCAACGCGTGCGCATGCTCTTCACTGAATATATTTATTCTTTCCAGCCTTCTAGACCGCACGCGCAATAACAGAGCGCACTTTCTTGGACCACTTGCGCAGTTTCCCAATCTAAAGGCCCACTTTCAATCTTTCACTCTGATAAAAAAAGCCTTTTCGGCATCGTTCGTGGGTTTCGGTTGCTGTTGGCAACCAGCATCACTTCACTTTCTGTCAGTGCATGCCAGTGAGTAAAGGAAGAAAGAACGTTTCGGCGAGACACGACTCAGATTGTGGGCCATTTCCATCGGCATTCGGAAATTTCTTTTCCGATCGCTGCTTGGCATTGCGCTTATCTGATTGTGAAGAACCTCTCGCCAGAAGAAACAACCAATAGTGGAGCTGTTTGTAATATAAAAATAATTTGTGTCTCGTGAGTTTTATGCTGCTTGTGGCAGCACAAGTTGTGCTGGAACGGAAAAAAACGAGATGAGTTATTGAAGCAAAGGCCAACGACCTCGCCTTGAAGTCGTGTTCCATCATCGAACGTCCTCGTCCACGCAAAAGCTTGTGGAGTGATAAAAACGAGTGTTGGAAGCAACACGAAATTAAAAGATATATCAGAGATCCTCAAACAAGCAGAATGATGCTGATACAAAGTAACTTCGGCAAATTGGGACCGATCCAGAGGTTCCCAGACAGGTACAAAGAAAAATATCTTTACTGAAATGAAATGAAAAAATCTGTCCGACAAAAAACTGTAAAAGACGATAAGTGATTTTAAAATTTACGAACCGTTCTGCCTAATTTTTATTTTCGCAAAAACAAACCTCGTACGATGGTCCTGTGGTTGGTATACACAAAAGGTCAATCATGTTTGCTTAAGCTTCCACCTTTCTGCTCCCCTCTTCCCTTTAAATATCCAGAAACCTGTCAACCACACAGCATCAACAACACGCGAATTTATTTATCATTGCCACGAGTGGTGTCTAACAGGTCGTGTTTTCGTTGTCTTTTTCAACGTATTTTAACATTCGTCTGAAAATGGGCAGACGTTGTCGGCCATCCTCCAACCTGTACGGTCATAAAATTTCGTAAATTGCCCATTAATTTTGCTAATGCCAATTTCCAGATGACACGAGAGACATTTTATCTGTCAGATAAGGCCAGCCGGGAATAATTCACCAGGTGTAAATCAGCGAAAACACAAGTTTGGCATGTAGCAAAAAAACACCGACAGCATACAAACGACACATTTAAATGATTATTTTTGCTAGCCTTTTTCTTGGATGGATTTTTTGTCACGTTTCGATTGGCGAAGGAGTGAGGTACAGTGACTATGGTCTTGGGGGGTTCGACAGAGTTTTCAGTATTTTTAATAACATTTATTTTATTGCCGCTCCCCACAACAGGATTGCAATTCCTTGCGCTGAGTGGTTCCAGTTCGCCTCCGTTCTTGGCCTTCACTGAGGCTAGACGTGAACTTGGGTTTGGCTGCTGAGGTTAGGGCTGCAGATAAGGCATCATGGTCAACCAGCCGAGTAGTACACGACCACCATTAGAGCGACACAAACAGGTCCGCAGCGTCCTTCTCTGCGTGTTGGTTGGCAATGGCTGCTAGATAGTAGTAACGGCAGTAATGCAATAACACGATTAGGAGGCCTATGAATCATGTTGACTGCACCTGAAGCAGGCTTAACCTAGTCAACCCAGCATCGTAGTTGGCGGTTCGGCACAACACACTACCTTGGGTCTTATCTCGACGTCATGGAGTATTATTAAATTTCGGTTCCAGCCATTTGGCAATGGGATGTTCCCGTAGCTGTTGTTGGGGGACGTGATAAGAATTGGGATTCGTAGAGATTCCTCGCGCTGGCGATAATTGGATCGGGCAAACACCGTCCCGGCACGTTGACTTCCACGGTGAAGGCGTACTTGTAAACAATTCCGCCCGTAGGAGCACGTGTGCGACCATCGTTGAGGATCGATCCGCTGGAAGATGACGTCCGATCGGCGATCGTTTATCAGTACGCAAACACAGGCGCACGCGCGGCCACACATTCACGTGTGCGTCAGTGCGATCGGGAGCTCGGAAGACGCGTGATTAATTCCGTTTTGACAGTCACCCGGTCCCGGTTGGTCAGTTGATTACCGACGATCCTTCCGACCAGAACGCCGTTGTTTCGTGGTAATGTTGTACGTGGCCGGAAGTGTATTACCGCCACCAGTTCGTGTTACTTGCGACGTGCTAGCATCCTCCAGATCGCCCAGAAGGTTTCGCATGAATAAAACATCGAGCAAGCACCGGAACCTCCTTTGGCACTCGTGAGGGAAATATGGTGGCGCTTGTTTTGGGATCGATACGATCGCAGCAGGTCGCATGGCGGCGGGTTCTACTACGTTCCAGCGTTTGCTCAGCTGACGGTGGCATAGAACCGCAGACCTTGGCCTTGGCCGGGAGTCAACGCCGGAGGAGTCCGTGCAGTGTCAGTGTCAAGCGATGGCAGCCGACGCTCTGGGAATTGATGAGGTAAGACAAATATGGTAGACTGCCAAATCGATCATTACCCTGTCTTGATCCATTACGTGGATAGCGGTTCAAAGTGTCATTGCAATAAGCTGAAATTGTTGAGAGAAAGAGAGACAGAGAAAGGTTGGTTGAAATGCACCACAACGTTGCATCATCGGAACGAATGCTATTCAATTGATAAGCACGTGGACATACTGGTTCTCTAACCGACATATAAATCAAGAATACTTTGACATTACAAGTTCGGTTCGCTTTAAACAAAATCATTCAAGTACTTGTGTATATTAAAATGAAATTCAAAGGTAAACCGCTTTTACTATCAACGCAAACAGTAGTAACCTTCAATCGCATAAGAGGGCATGAAAACAACATCGCCCTGAATACAACACGGCCCATTTTATGCCTTCTGTTAATTATTTACCCATTTTGTTATCTTTTGCCACGAGGTCTACAATTTGCAATGGCATTTCAGCTGTGCGCTCTTCGATCCAGTTCCGGTCATAAAGGGCTTCCACGTCATATCGTAAGGGCTAGGAAGATAGGGTGTGAACAGAAAGCGTAATTGTAAATTACTAGCGCCATCCACTGCTCGGTAGGGTAGGAGGGTACATTGTAATAGGCAGATGATTGTTGAATTAAATGTAAAGTAACGTCGCGTACAATCGCTCTAATTTGCAAAAAAAAGGTTGGGATAACAATCGTACAATTGAATAGTTCACCACGGAGTGTGTACTAAGTGAGACAGCTCCGTGCACGTGCAAACAGAGCTATCTGAATTTCATATTTGTTCATCCACCATTGGTACCACTTTCACACCAACACAACGGCCGGAAAATCGGCGGCAAAGTAGCACTAAATTTGCGATGTACTAAAACCACAAACGTTCACTAACACACAGCTCCCTTGCCCTATCACTGCGCATATCTACTTAACCGGCCGACTAACCGTCGATTCGAGCGTCACTTGATGTCGAAGTATGGGACACATTTTTGCTATCAATTTGCTGTCCGCCATCCTTCATCCTGATACCCCCCAAGCACCACCCGCTTGACCTAGTGTCCGCTTCGACTTGGGGTTTTTTCGCCACCACCACCACCAACTTCGGTACCTACGTCGTGTTTATTGTTTCCATGGCACAGACGTGAAGCCCGGAGCTGCATCCGTCTACTCAGCCGATACCTACCCACACCGGGCCATCAGCCTGTTCAGCCCCCAGGTTGTCTCCGTCTGGTGATTTGTACGTTAGTCTGTTGGAATCCATGTCTGTCCGTCCCCTTCCAGCTCGTTGAAGTTCTATCACATCATCACCTCATCCATCGTCGTTGTTGGAGGTGTTTCGCGCAGACCGCGTGTTTATAAAACGCCCCGGTGCCAATTTCGCCTAATTCATTTACGCTTGGGTCGCGCAACCGAAAGCACCCTCTGCTGTGTCGCCGATCGAGCGAGTGTGAGGATCGAACGCCATTATCGTCTGGGCCAGGAGATCCCCGTTCCGGTAGTGTAATTAGTGATTTCCACTGCCTACTTCGCTCGCAAATCGTTTTGATGCGTGTTAGAAAGTGAACATAGAAAGAGTCTTTTTCTTGACAATCAAACGAATGACTTGCGTCTCCATCATCCGGGGATAATGTTACTCTTCGTGCTCGTGTGTTGGTCGTGTGCAAAATAGATCATATTACGATCAATGATAAACGGTGGACAGAACGGCGAAAGTGCAAAAAAACCCAAGTGTCTCGTATTTACTTCGTCGTCCATTGCACTCTTTTAATCCCATCCGTTGGTTGGTTGTGCATCTTATGAATGTTTACCATTTACAGTTGGTACAGGATTTTATTGAAAAGTGTACACGTTGGTGAAGCAAATGTACGGCTCACGTGATTAAGAAACGATAGATACAGTGTCTGAGCAGAAGAAGCAGTGAAGAATAAATAGTCTTCTTAATGTTCGAAGATCTTTCGCGACGTAATGAGTGTTGCTGTTGTTGAAATGTTGCCAATTTTTGATTGGCTTTTTTGAATATTAAACATTTTTACTGAGCAAAGGAAAAGAAATGAAACTGTTAGATACCGTTGGCAAACAGCCAAGTAGAATGAGTTTGACACTATTCGAGAACCGGCTTACCACGGGACAGAGACAATGTAAAGCGATGAAACTACTCTAACAAAATAGGGGATATACTAAAGTGATGATATATAATTCTCTTTATTGGACAAGATGTGTATGTTAAATATTTAAAATTAAAAAATTAAGTTGTTTTACATCGACTAAAGTAAAAAAATGGTTCCAACGATTCTACCACTTCTATCACGTCCCAATCGCTCATTTATCCTTATCAGCTAGGGCTAGATAGTGTCAGCGACTCTGATACGTACATAATACGAGTAAATTGTCCATAATTGAACCCGATACTAGCTGTAAGGATGTATTGGACATTGTTCCTTCAGCTAATGACAGTTTTCAATTCAACACCGGTCCAGTCGATTAGGGTTTTGCATTGTTCCTGGCGCATCAATGTTCGCTATAAATAGCCTAATGATTGATGAGTTTTACACTAGGTTTATTTATTACGTAACAACAACGTCCTATTTGGTTTTTTCCTCCTGTAAGGAATAGTATAATGAACAGATGAAAATAACTTAACCGGGGAATTCCTGATCAAATTAAAGCAAGCGTATCACTTTTGCATCGATTAACTTTGTCTCGTCCTTTGTCGTAAACCCCGTGCAAGTGTGGTGGAGTGATTTTTGTCAGTTGGGAACCAGTTCCCGGCGTCCCAAGCAGCGATACGAAACTTCCCACTAAAGCCTGTTTGGGACAAACAAACCATTTCAAACTCCAACACCACACACGGTGGTGATTTACATTGGTTTTGCCGTCCTAAACTGTTGATTGCGGCAATCTCATGCTCCTTGCTTCGGCTTCACTTCACGACAAGTTCCTGACACCAAGGAATGGCACAAGCCACGTTTCACTTGGGATTTCCCAAGTTGGGAAAAAAAGCCGTAGAGCACAACGAGTCGTTTCGCAATTCATTTCAGTGCAGCAGTTGCTAAACGGAGCTTCTGAAAGGTGGTCGTCCCGACGAATTACAAACACCTTGCGGAACGGTTCTCCCACGGTTCGAAAATATCCTTTAACTTTTCGTTTTTATCCATTTGTTGTTCGTCGTCGAAAAGATTCCTCAATATCTGTGATAAAAGCGGCCTACGTGGATTTAGCGTGTGTTCAAAAGAGTCAATAGTGCAAGTGAAGGGAGAAAGTCACAGTGATGTTACAAACGCGGCGCCAAGCAGAGAAACGGAGGCGCCTGGTGTCGCAATGGATGTCGATCCTAGTCGGCCTCATCAGTGTTACCGCAGCCGTGCACGGTGCTGCCCTTGTGGCCAAACAGGTGCCGTACATTGTCGACAATCGATGGCAGGAGACCCTTGAGCCTTCCTGTCCGAGGTAAGATGGCGATTTCTTGAATGGAAAAACTTTGGGCTCCTGATAATCTGTACAATCGTTAGATGCGAAATTATATGTATGTAGATAATTGTAACACGACTTATTCCAAAATCCTCTGAGAGTATACATTTGTTTTGGAAAAAGTGCCGTACTAATAAAGATTACCGTATGACCATGGCATCTGACCAACCTTTCAGCACATGAGTGTTGGCAATTAATAATTCGCTGCCAAAAGACCCTTTTATTCACAAAACGTGTGTTGAAAACAATAGATAATGGATGGAAAAATGACTACTTTAACAATAAAATGCTTGAGTTGAGGTACAGCACTAGAAACTTCGTATAGCTCCGCGCATCGCGCTTAGGCAAATTAACTCAGCAAAAGTGTTAAGTCATTTTAGGAAATGAAACTCCATTGTTCCAGAATTCAGTCTCGGGGGAGCAAAAAATCGATTATTTCCGAAATGCATTACTTTTCGATTGACGCAATGATTGCAGACGTTGTAGATACAAAGAAGCCATCAATTTTAATTACCACAGGCAGAACCGTCGGGGTTGGAAAGAAGCCACGGAAGTGTTCGGCGTCTCTCTGTCTTCTAAAAGTCTCTGCTGACCTCGAATATGATTGGATTTGTCTACTTCATAATATTGACCATCCACACACGGGATTAAACATTCGTAATCCAAAATAAATCATCATATCTTCCAGTAGAAATATTATTTTATTTTTGCCTTTCTGTCTCCCGCAGCGAAATCTTTTGCCATGGAGAATTGCTGCAGACGGTCCAGATGAGCGAGATCTACCCAGACTCCAAGACGTTCGTGGACATGAAGCTGCGCAAATCGCCCAACGAGACGCTCGACTCGTTCCACCAGTTCATGGCCACAGAGAACAACAGCCCGTCGAAGGCGAAGCTGCAGGAATGGGTCGAGTCGAACTTCGAGAAACCTGGGGCCGAATTCGAAAACTGGGTCCCCGAGGACTGGAAGGCCAATCCGGCTTTCCTGAGCCGTATCCGCGACACGGATCTGCGTGAGTTCGCCAGCAAGCTCAACCAGATCTGGCATGAGTTGGGTCGCAAAATGACACCGGATGTGGCGGTAAGCGAAAACATTCGAGCGACATGTGACCCCGCGAGATGTTAATTCCGTTCCCTCTACCATCTACGTTTCAGCTTAACCCGGATCTTTACTCCATCATCCACGTGGACAACCCAGTGATCGTGCCGGGAGGTCGGTTCCGCGAGTTCTACTACTGGGATTCGTACTGGATCGTGAAGGGGTTGCTCCTGTCGGAGATGTACTCCACCACCAAGGGCATGCTGTCTAACTTCCTGTCAATCATCGAACGCTTCGGGTTCATCCCGAACGGAGGACGCATCTACTACAGCATGCGCTCTCAGCCTCCACTCCTGTGTGGCATGATGAAGGCGTACGTCGACGCGACCAACGACACCCAATTTGCGATGGCCAGCGTCGACACGCTCGACCGTGAGTTCCAGTTCTTCATGAACAACTACTTGACGGAGGTCAAAGGCCACCAGCTGGCTACGTACGGCTACAAATCGAGCGGGCCGCGTCCCGAATCGTACCGCGAGGATATCATTAGTGCGTCCATCTTCGAAAACGAGCAAGATAAGCAGGACTTTTACTGCGAACTGAAGGCGGCCGCCGAGAGCGGAATGGACTTTTCGAGTCGCTGGTTCATCAAGGATGGCACGAACGCGGGCAACCTGACCGATCTCAAGTGTCGATCGATCGTGGCGGTGGAGCTAAACGCGATCCTCTACTGGAACGCGCTCATCATTGCCGAGTTCTACGGACTTCGCAACGACATCGCGTCCAGCAATAAGAAAACCGAATACCTGAACCGGGCAGAAGATCTCAAGAAGGCCATCACGAGCGTGCTGTGGGACGAGGACGAGGGAGTCTGGTTTGACTACGATCTACTGAACAACAAACACCGCAAATACTTCACACCGACCAACCTTTCGCCGCTGTGGGTCGGTTGCTACGACAAGTCCGACACGGCGTTGCCCAAGCGCATCCTCGCCTACATCGACCGACTGCAGCTCGATCGCTACCCCGGTGGAGTACCCAACACGTTGCAGAACACCAACGAGCAGTGGGACTTCCCGAACGTGTGGGCCCCCATGCAGCACATGCTGGTGATGGGTCTGGACTCGCTCGATAACCAGGAGGCAAAGGATATGGCCTTCAGTTGGGCACAACGTTGGGTCCGGGGCAACTATATTGCCTACAACAAAACGCATGCCATGTTCGAGAAGGTAGTGTAATGTAAACGTGCTAACCAAAACTCAAATTAACGAAATGGTTTTGTTCTCTCCTATTGTAGTATGATGCACAGGAACTTGGAGGACACGGTAGCGGTGGTGAGTACGACGTGCAGACTGGCTTCGGCTGGACGAATGGTGCCGCAATGGATCTGATGAACAAGTACGGCGACAGACTGACGACAGGTGCGATCGAGTGAAGCAAATTCAAACCCCCCCTTTCAGCCTCGAACTTAGAACATGACATTTTGTTTGTGTCCCCACACCGGCGTGAGGCATGTTTGTGCTAGAAATCATAATCCTGGCATAAGATTTTCCCCCGGCGACGAAGTTTAACGATCGGTGACTAGTGAACACTCAACAACATTGAGAAAATTCGCTAGGCTCATGACACTCGCATTTTCCCCCTCGTTCTGTTCCCTCTTTCTTGTTACACATTACTGCACGAGCCTTTTAAATAAAGCTGCAGGGATCCCCATCATCTTTATGTTTCATTTCTATGGTGATTCAATTCAATATAAAACCCTGACAACAATCATATCATAACGCGGACAACGGAAAAGCTGAGGCAAGTTTTCAGAGATCGTTTTTTTTGCGTGCGAAACGAAATGCTCAGTGTTCCTGCAATAGAATTTAGGATCTGCACAACAACTAACCATAATAGCTAGGAGGACTAGTAGTGACCACAAACAACAAACAAGTTTAAAATATTTAAGATCGTGTTAAGTGTCCCCTTGCCCCGGTGTCATTTGACATATTTATTCAATTTTATGTTACAACTGTTCCTATTACAGTTATTTTGTTTTGCAGTGCCTTCAACCACTAGAAAAGAGGTACATTTTGCGACCCAATTTGGTCTTCCGATAGTAGAATGTAAATGATAAGCGACGTCAACCAAACTGTGCCTAAAACTGTACTGGAACCGTACTGGTAACGGGATACAACTAGACAAATATTATCGAGAATCTTAATCTGAAATTTTGATAGTGATATTTCAAAACAGACAAACATAAAACGAAACCATCGATTGATTGGTAGTTGTTTTTTCTAATAAGCCATGGAAGAAGAAATCGTTAGGAATGTCGTTAATAGACGTAAAAATCAATCTTACGCACAGTGACTCTAAAAATACCATCAAAGCGTATATAGAGAAAAGCTGGGACTAGTGGCACAAAATGTTGTAGACAATAAATTTGTAAATTGTCAGCGCAGTGCTTTAAAAGCGCACTCCAAGGGACAGTTTCGAAGTATGTAACTATGCTAGAGAAAATGTGGTATAATCGTTATGTGATTGAATAAACTGGAAACATTATTCATAAATTCAACTTGCCATCGGGAAACCATCAGCAGCAACCAACCATCTGTGTTTGTCCTGCATTTTGGGTTAGGGACGTAAATACTCATTACAGTGTCGTGTGGAATGTTTCCTTTTGCACCTGATTGGACCGGGATATTTCAAATTCGATCATCATTTTCATCTTCGCCGCACGTTGACGCATCGAAATGTAAGTTTTCCTTTCTATACTCGTTCCCCATCGCGTTCCATTAGAAGTAGAATGGTGTTCGTTAGAGTTTAGTTGAACACTATGTTGAACCTCATCCCGCCATTTTATAACCATACACATTTTTTCAGTGGATCGGATTGAGGACAACGATGGAAACGGTGCGCTGGTAGCATACTCCGTCAACACCGGTATCATTGCGACGGTGATAGCATTCTTCGTTGGCGTATTTGGGTGAGGTCGGTAACGTTGAATAGAATATGGGAGAACACATATTCGGAATAACTTAAAAATAATGTTTCCTTTCTCTTCCAGCACGTGAATGAACCTACATCATAACCCGCCCTGATGTGAATGAAATAATAACCGCACGAAATCACGGACCGCACTGGAACGAGTGTCCGTTTCATAATGGCGTTCTGTGGCTGAAATGTGATAACCACCGAGAGCATCAAGTAGCGCAATCATTCCAATACCGTCATTCCTCGCGAAAGCTAACAACCGCCAACTGGGATGGCAAATATCAAAATCAAAACCCATGAGTATTAAACCAAATTTGTATATCATTATTTTCCCTCACATAAACATGTCTAAGAGGCGATCGAGTGTTGTTCTATCAATAGGTACATTTTGGGACTTAACTATTTAAAAAAACGTATTAAAAAGTTCTAGCGATTCGTGCGCTGTAGAAATGCTTGCATGCAATACTTTCTGTTCCCGTTTTGTCAACAACAATCATAATTTTGTAGACCTCACGAGATACATTAGCTGCTGTTTAATATATACTTTTCTTCCTTTTTTTTCTTCTCCCAAATTCCCAACAACACTTTCATAGTAGTATTTTCCGACGATTTTTTGGTCGGTAGGTTTTATGCACACCTAAGGCGTGTGGGTGTGTGTATATATTCCGCGCTAGACGTAATAAAACTATCCTGAGTTGAAAACAAACTTAATTTTTTCACTACCATACCGATGACAAATTTTCTTCGAATGGAGGGTCAAGTTTCCCCATTCTAAGGTAAAGCTAGTTAAACAATTTTCGCATCACGAAAAGGTACTACGCTGAAAATATAAACCTAGATACGAAAACTTTGCCGAGAGTGATCAATTCATGATAAATGGATGTGTGCAACCAACGGATCGTTGTGTTCGCCGATCGCGGGATTGAGATTTGAATAAAAAAAACATGTTTCACTCACCATCGTGCATGATACAAAAAATGGATTGTTTTTGCAGTATCCGGTGATTAGTCATGATTCGTTTATTGACCAAAACTCGCAAACTTCTGCCACTCATCATGCCGTGCACAACAAATACGGCAATCCAGCCAAGGTCACGGGGTTCAGGATTCTTTGGTCACTATCTTTCGACAGCTTCGACCAAGTGATTTGCATTTACCACATAAATCCACCGGGTGCGCCTTATTAGCGTCGTTGGACTTCTTGCGTTTCTTCAAGCGCCACTGCAACGCAGAATGAATTGAAAAATATACAAACGTGGTTTTAAGGCACTACTGAAATCCTCGGTCGCGCAGTGTACTCTACTAACGTCACTACTAACTTACTTGCTTATGAGGGTATACGTAGGCTAGGCATGATTCACATTGTTGGCCAAAGTTGGCCCACGAGTTGCCGGAGAACCACGACCGGTTGCACCCGTCGCACTTGAATGCACCAAAGCTGCGTCGGTTGCCCTGATAAGGGGTTAAAGCTTTCCCTTCCGGCTGGCTCTGAAAAGGGTTCGAGACATCCGAGGATTAGTGCAACTTATAGGAACAAAATCGCAACACCGCCCAGAGAGCGTATCTCACCATGGTAACGGTCCGTCAATAACTGCTCGCTCGACGAAAATTCAACCACCGCGCACTGTAAACAATAAAAAATAAACATTGTTTATCGGTTTTTATCGCTTTTCTTTTTTCGAACCGCACATCAGCATCCAGTCAGTAGCAATGTGTGGAACACTGAGTTCGAAGTGTTTGTGTTATATTTTTGCTAAGCCATTCACTTTCTGAGGCAAGCTAATTGAATGATTCACAAACGAGCATCAGCTCGATGTCTTGGAATATCGCGATGTCTTGGAATATGCTAGAATTAGATTTGAGAACTTCCGATTGGACCAAATAACAAAGGTTTAAACAAACCGCACAAGAGGAAATGTGCGATTTGGAAGGGCTTTCTCGAAAGGGCCACTTAAAACACTCGCTTCTCCACAAAGGGTCGCGGCTCTATCGATGCAACTCTGTAGCGGGTATGCAACTGCACACAGAAACAGTAAATTACTGTATACTGGAAACCAGATCTTACCGCTGATAGATTCACACCGGACTCTGTTCAACGAACACTCCGCGAATGACAAAATCGCAAATCGGACCTACGACAGCATGTTGCATTCATCTAGTAAGGCGTACATGTACGCTTCTTGTGTAGTTTATTGAAGCCGCGTCATTTTTTCGGTAGAATCTCGAGTAAGAATATGTCGTGTGATTTGTTCAAAAGAAGATTAATAATCTTCTACACTAAGCGTCGTCAACAGGAAACTAATACACCACTTACATCAATTGAAATTATTAAAACAAGCTGAACATAACCTACCTTTAGCGATGGTAAAGTTTCGCCAAGAAAATCCAAAACTAAGATCAGTGCGGGAGTTCTGGTCACGCCGGTGTTTGAAACACAACTGCTGATCTTCCCGCTCATACGTTTCGACTTCGAAGATTATCGTTTGTTAATGTCGCTGTCTACGGCTTTCATACCACCCTGTTCCAGTCGATACAAGTTGTGCAAATCGGTGTTGATTTAAGCAATCGGTTAACAAACAAGCTGCCTGGTTGCCACAAAACTCGGTACGAAAAGGATCTATTTTAGATATAATAGATAATTGTCCCCTCCATAGTTTGGATTTCGATCGACGCTAAATGAAGTGTTTCCTTCGGTGTAAAAGTACAGTGCAACGGTTTAGTGAATTATAGTTTCGATGGTTTTTATTCAACATTAAGATTGTTTCCACCTTGGAGGTTCGAAATTGTCACAAATTATACACTTTTGTTTATCGCTTGGCATTCGGGAACACGTGCTCACGTGTCGTGTGCCCAGTTCCCTGCATGTTTTTTGAATAATAATACATATCTGACTCGTTCGTGATACCAACAATTCTAGTTGAAGATATTAGAATTTTGGTTATTATATTTTCGACTTATTACACGCGGGAGGAGGGTGAGCTCGTAGTTACGAAGTATTTGGTGTCTAAAGCAATCTTTAGTTTGCGGGCAGCGTGCTTCCATAATGTTCTTTGCCAAAAAAGGTTAACTAGTTTTGTATTCCGTTGCGTTTTGTTAATAATTTCGTTCGTATTTTCACAGGTATATTGCAGTGCACTCTATTGGTTCATTTTAGGTAATAATTGCATGTAGTTTTATGGCATGTTGGCAGGGATGCGTAGCTCACAATCACTATATACAGATGGGAAGCCTTCGTTATTGGCCGGTATGGCCGTGTAGAAATATGAATATGCGTTGACGATAACTTAATTTGAATTCGAATCGGTCGTTAAGTTGCTTACAGAGCGTGTAAAGTAATACATAGAATTGATCCACAATGAATGCCTTTTCCAGCACTTTTGTTTTACTTAAGGCAGCATTTCCGAACTACTGGATTCTTCGGCAGTAGTAGCCTAGGGTTTTGCACTTTTCACACAACATTTGCGGATGGACCTTCGACTGGTCCGACACGTCCAAGCCATCGGGTTTCTCCAGCGGACGCTGAAAGAGTGGAACGTTCCAATAATGAGATTTTGAGGATCCTTAAAAATTGCTCATTTTTTACCTGTTTGTGTGGATAAACGTTGATGTGGCACTTGATGCACTCCTGGCCGTGGTTGGCCCACGAGTTACCGGACATCCACTTTCGTTTGCACTTTGGGCACTTGTACTCCCCGAAGCAGCGCTTCTTGCCCTGGTAAGGGGTTTTTCCTTCCGCTTTCGGTCGAGCCTTTTGAAGAATCGAGAGAAAAATAATGTAGACAATATGGACGTGGTTCTCCTCCTGAGAGCTCAACCTACTCACCTGAGGACAGTCTCGGATGTAATGCCCTTTCTTGAAGCACAAGTGACACAAATAGTTGGCGGGTGGTATTTTGCTGTACTTTAGAGCTCCACCCTGGAGATTCTGTTGCTGATGGCCGGACGGTGGCGATAGGCTGCTATGAAGCTGCAACTGATGCTGATGCTGCTCAAATGCCTGAGGATAATGCTGACTGACACCGTGACCCTGTGGAAGGTGATGTTGGTGGTGATGGTGATATGGCTGCGGCTGAGGCCTAGTCAACGGTAGGAGTTGCTGCTGCTTCGGATGGCGTTGGTGAAAGGCAGGAGGCGGTGACACACTGCTACCATAGCCTACTCCGTAGAGTGCTGGATTGGTGTCAAGCACGTTCAGTCGATCACTTCCATTCAAGCCAAACAATCCGAGCTCGTCGAACTGATCGCAGAGTTCCGCTAGATCGTCGACAAACAGTGGCGACTCGCTACCATCCCTACGGCTATCTCCGGTGGATGAGAGATCGTTCGGCAGTGCAAATGGTCCAGAATTCGCCCAAAAGGCAGGAGAAAACAGTTTCGAGCCCTGCAATCGACCAAGAAGAAGCAAACAGATTAGAGAAACCACCGGAAGAAATGTTAAGCAAGCTGGAATCCTACCTGTGTTGAGTCGCTCGGATGCGTATCCATGTTGGCCATGTAGTACCATTGCAGAGCCTGAGATGTGTACAGCCCTCCTCCACCGTCCGAATCAGTACTCCCCGCACTTTCTGCGCTTCCCTGCCGAGGTTGGATCGCGTCGAGTCCCATCCTTCCAGTGCCAAGACTCCTCACTGGCGGTACGGAGGTGAACGTCGCAAGCGTGCACATGTGCAGATCTTTCGTGAATCACTATGTCTAAGGTCCCACTTTCACAGGATACACTTTCTGAACACGCTCCACAATCCACGCTCCAAGCAACGGCACGGTCAAAAAAGCGTTGCCAAGGTATGTATCGCACCTTTAAAAGATGCACACTCTAGCGATCTGGTGTTCCTGGTGTCGAGTCTTCGATCGGTGACTACGGCTACCACTACCGATATGGTGTTAGATGGTAAAAATACTTCGTCTTGACTATTTTTAGCCACCGGGCGGCGTATGACGATGTGATTTGCTGAGCTGCTCGGTCGGGGAGGATGAGGAATGTTTATTTTTCCCGTGTTCTCGGCAACCTGTCCCTAGCACGGGAGGTAACGCACGAAACGAAACCGGTGGGCAGAATGCTTGGCCGTCTCACCGCTGAAGGACCTCCAACAAGCAAAACGAGACACTGAAAACACGATTATTGCATAGCAGGAAATGGAGGCGCCCAAATGTGCAACATCACTTTTCCGGAGCCGGTGTGCGTGACAGCATTCACTCTTGATGTTTCACTCTTAGTCGTTCACTATGCCTTTGTGTGTAATTTTCAACTGCTCACGAATCACCAATAAACGATCATTTGAATATGATTTTCCTGCGCCAGATTAGACGTAGTAGGAAAACAACAAGCGCGAAGAGATGGGGAGAGAATAAGGAGGACGATGGGAACCGTGGAAAACGACTCCCACTGTGTGTCTACTACAAGCAAACGCGTTCGGAATGCACTCGCCGATCTTCTGCTGATCTACACACGCGGTTCGATGCTCTCAGCGAAGGAGAGGGAGAGAGTTTTTCTTCCAATATGGCGCAGCTGCCTTCGGAAGTTTTCCCTGCAATCCCGCGGCGACGTTGCGGATGCTGTTCAGCGGAAAATTCAATTTCTAATATGATCGCCGTGATGAAACGATGGAGAATGGTTTTTTTCCTCAGTGAATCGGATCAGAAGTGGAGCGATCTCTGGGGGGAAAAAGTATATTAAATATGAATATCGAATGGCCACGTTTTTAGGTTAAAACTACAGTTGAATGGAGAACATATATGAGCCATTTCGAGATGACACAGATTTCAGATGCACGTAAGGATCTTCGACATGAAAACGCTTACCTTTCGCCTTTCCGAACCATTCCAACCTCTCCGTCTGTGGGACAACCTTTCCAAACAAAAATTGAGGACAAATGAGTCTATAGTAGCACCAGGTACTGTATATGATTCAGCGTAGGTTGCCACAGCGGAAGACTGCGACTCGAAGAGGCCACGATTCGTTTCGACACTTTCGGCACGACTAGCTCGACGGTGCGTACTAGCCGCTTCTCATCGCTCCGCGCATCATAATCATGGCTAGATTTTCCTTTTCTGCGCATTCTCACGCAGGTCGTATGTGTGTTGATCAATCAATCTCGTTTGTCCTCGCACGTTCTCAATCTCCCATTATATTACATCGTCGATTACACATCTTCACAGGGCGTAAGAATGGCAAACTGGAAAATGGTTTGAAACCAACACCTATTACGTGTGTAGAAAAGTAATGACTCTTGGAAAAATCGAACCGTAAGTAAATGTGTGAAGATTTCATAAATGGCCACTTTTTTCGAATGTATGGCCACTTCAAATAAACAGTATGTTTTCACTATTGATAATAACAGCAATTTTTGAAAATAGCAAAAACCGACAAATTGAATACATAAACAAAATTAAGAACGATTGTCAAAAACTTCAAGGTGGAATGAACCCACCTGAAGAGTAGTCACTTTGGTTTGCAAGTCAATTTGACGTTTGGAAACTGTCAAACATCAATGCGGTATCAAAAGTAAATACCGCATGGTTTCGCTGCATGGTGCATAGAAAATTAAAGTTTGTGTAAAGTTTAACCATTAAAACCCCGATAATGACCACAAAGATTGTAAAACGCAAGCAAAACACGCAGCCAAGTGGATGTCCTGTGGGGAAAAAGAAGCATAGACCGAATGGCATCGAAAGAGGAGCCCTGCAGAACGGTCACAAGGACCCTGGGAAGCAAGAACAGGGCAAGCTATCAACGTCCGATTCAGCGCATGCAAAGAAAAGTAGAAAAACCCCAAATAGCGGAACATCAACATCAAATGGACCGAAGGAGACAACGATGAAGAGTTTCGAATATGTGGAAAATTTCCGTCAAAAACTACTGGCCGGTGTTGTGGCTATGGATGGTAAGGCAAATGTGAGGGACGATTGCTTGTAAAATGCTAATCTAATTTTCCCACTTATTAGCTATACGTCACTTCGTTCAACAATTCCATAAAAAGCCCGATTCGATTGTTGAATACATTCATGCTGGAGGTACTCTGCAACCTTTGATGGACATTTTGGACAAGACCGAAAAGGATAAAGTAGCCGATATAGCCGAATTGTTCCACCTTATCCATTTTGTGCTGATCAAGTGTATCGATTACGACGAAGCGCATGCTAAGGATGCGGCCAAATGCGCAAGGTACATTATGACCGACTATAAACCCGTAATCGTGCGATTGCTGCACGAAAAAGAAGAGCATGCAACGGCTTGCAGAGCAGCTGCCTTTCGCACTCTGAAAGCGGTCATGCTTGTAGATCCCGGCGCCTATGGAAGGGAAGTGTTGAAGCTGATGGACGTTTGCATGCCGGAGCTGGAAATGCACAAGTGCCGTGAGATGGTTGATGAGCAGGGGACACAACAATCGCTGCGCACGGTATTCATCGAGTTTAACCTGGCTTTCCTAATCGATACCGCCCCCGAGCTGGTGCGTTTATGGCTTACCCGGGCCCACCTGATTCAACCGTTGACGCAGAATCTCGTGTACGATCACGTCGAAAACGTGGTGCTCGTGATGAAAAGCTTTCGCCAGTACGTGCTCGACTGTCCAGCCATCGATAAGTACATCTATCGAACGATATTTACGACGGACTTTTATAAATCCCTAGTAAACGTGTTTGAATGGGTCGGTCCGAGTAAGCAGGTCCCCACGGAGGCCATGAAGAAGGCGGTCCTGGATGCTACAGAAATGGTGGTGCTTCCTCTGCTCACATCCAAGCGATACTTTCTTGTGCCGAAGACGATCGATTTGGAAAGGGCCAGTCCACGCCATAAACATATCCTTCTGGCGCTGAAAAACTCTCAACTGCATGCTCAACAGCGCAAACTGGTGCTACGTCTGTTCGAAACCTGTCCCGAGGTCCTTCCTGCTGTGCTGGAAAACTACGCAGCGCTGCTGAAAACGAAGAAGGAAGATAATCGAGAACTATTGATGTCCATCATCCAACTGCACAAGCCCGAGGAGATCGTGGCAGGTCTCGACGCGAGTACGGTGACGGCCAAGGCTCTGTCAAACTTTGTCGTCAAAAGTACGCTTCCTCGAATGGCGCTGGAATACATCGGCGTAGCGATGGGGAGAAAGGAAAACATTGCCTTCTGTCTGAAGTTTCTCGCCATCATGATCGGCCGGTGCGAGCAGTATCTGCTGGAAATCGAAAAAACCCGAAAGTTGGACCAGTTTGGGCTGAAAAAGCTAAAGTTCGATACGATCAATCATATACTGGCCCTTTTCCCCACCGTCGATCGGATCATCTCGGCGATGGAGCTACATCGGAACGATCGCAACGCAGAGAAACAAGAAATAGTCATGGAACACGCGATGGACATTCTGCTAGTGTGCATTCGAAGCTTCCGTGCGTACATTGATTCGTCTACGTTCATTACAACGTTTCAGAGCATTCTGCAGCCAGCCTATCGAACGTCGGTGCAAGAGCAATTCTTCCTGAACTACGAGTTCAAAGCGATCAAGGTGGTGATCGCACTAGAACCCCAGAGTGTGTCGTTCGATTCGCCCCATTTCCCCTCGGTGCTAAAGGTGCTCATCAAAATCTACCTCCATGGGCCGGACGATGCAATGCGCCGCGAAGCGACCGAGTTGCTGGTAGCTCTATTCCGCAACACAACCCTATTCGGGAACCGGGCAACGGAGATTGAATTTTGGTTTCAGGCCCTCTACAAGTTTCATCCACCCGCATTGGTGCTGGAGCTGGTCGACTATCTGGTAAAATGTATCAAGACTGCAGCAACGAGTATGAGTGAGACGTCCAATCATTCTCTCATCAAAGAAGCGTTTGCAACGGCGGGAACGCAGCGTAGCCAAGACCTGGAGGAATTGTTTGCCCGCGTGGAACACGAGGAGCTTGACATTGACAGCGAAATAGTGAAGAAAGAAGGCAACACGCAAGCGTTCCTCACGGAATTGTCGGTGACCGACAACTTTTTCCTATACATGTTCGCAAAGAACACGTTGCATCCGGCAAAGTTTGCCAAATATTTCGATCGAGTCTTGCTGCGATACCTCCACTATCTGCCCCATCCGGAGATCGTTGAAAAGGCGCATGCGTTGGCACTCGAGAAAGATATGACTTCCGTTCTCACTATTTACATTAGCAAGTGGATGTTGGGAACGAAGGAGGGTTACCTCGGGAAAGAGCACGGATGGGGAGTTCTATGCATACTCAGCGAGGCATTGGTCAAGAAGTGGAAAAATATCGAATTTTCGCCCTCCGCCAACTTTCGCACCGAACTTATTCTTATGCTACATCAAACGTTGTTTCATCTCTGCCGTCTGGTCGTAGCCAAGAAGCTAAGCCAGGAACATCTAGATATTATTGCACACTACGCCGATAAGTTGCTCACGTTGATGCTGCAAAAAGATAGTCCCCTTTCGGCGACGGACATTGAAGAAGTGATGGCCGGGTTGTTCCTGCAGCGTCCAGTTTTGTTCGACCATTTCACCATCCGTGCGGATCAAGACAGCGCCAACGGTACAATACCGCGACTCGTAACGGGATTTGTGTACGAGCTCATGCAAAAGTGTTGTCATCTGCCAAACTTTGATCGCTACACCACGCTCTACTCGCACAAAATCGTTTCCGAGTTGATTAACTCGTCGACGGCGGAACTGGCGACCGCTCCGTTTGATAGTGCGATGGCAGAGAAGTTACTTACCATCTTCAAACTCAACGAACGAAACTGCGTAACGCTGCTCCGCCACTACGCCGAACTCCCTGCAGAAGCATTCCTCGGGACGCAACCCAACAGAAACGAGCGGACGTTTCACTATAAGCAACTATGCCTCGCATTAGAGAAACTCGCTGCAACTGGGTTTGGCGATCGGGAACACTTCCTCACCGAGCGGACCGTTCGAGGCTTGGTAAGCATCTACATAGAATGCGGAAAGCGTTTGGGCAACGACCCCGCCGGTCTAGACGATTTCGAGTGCGCACTCCTGGGCTATCTGAGTACGTTTACGCATAGCATTGCGCATGTGGAACCAGAGTTGATGAACGTGTTTTTCGTGGCTCGCCAAAGGATCGGCAAACCGCTGGTAAAGCTTGCGGTCTTTCTACTTTCACGAGACTCCCGGTTCGACGCACCCTTCCTAGCGCTCGCAGGTGAACACTCCTCGTCGAAGAAGGAGCTTGTTTATCCACTGCTGAACGCCGCCTTCCGCCGTTCGGTCCTTTCCGCCGCAACCATGCGCGATTCGGACGAAGGAAAGCGCTTGATGAATAAGCTGTACGGAGAATTTAAAGGAGGCATCCAGAAGATGCTCGAAAAACCGCACAAAGCGGCCGTTATCTATCGGGAAAATATGATTGCCAACGAATCCCTGGTGCGGCTGTGTATGCCCCGCAACGAGTGTGTGGATTTTGCGCGCAAAAAACTCCGTATCGAGTCGGTGGAAGTGTTTCAGCTGCGAGCGCTAATGGAAATCTACGGCATCGCGCTGGAAACGCTCAAAGACAACCCCAAGCAGCAGCCCCAAGTGTACGGGAACGTTTTCGGCGTGCTACTGCAATGTTTCGAGGTTCTCTTCCGTTCGTCCTCGTCGGCGGAACACTTTCTCAAACGTTCGGACGCGGTCGGGTACCTAAATCAACTCGTGCTCGCCCTTTACGGCTGGTCAAAGCAGACAAAACGCTACAAAACACTGCGTGAGGCTTCGAGCTTCGAGGGAGTGACCTCAAGCGCCAACTGGAACGCGTTTTGCAAGACCTGTCTTAAGTTTGGCATGGAGATGCCCCATTGTGTGGACAATGCGCGTCGGTACGACGATCGGCTGTACGTGCTGCCAACGATTATGGCCACCCTGGTGGACCTGTTCTACGCGAACGACAACCCGGAGCAGCAGGATATCGAGCGGTACTACGATTGGGCTCTTTCCCACTCCCACTTCCTGCGCGTCCTTCTCACCCAGTTTCAGTTCCGAACGAAGACGGCCCTCGTGCACTTGTTGTGTGTTTTGGCGCACAAAAATATGACCGTCGCCAACAGCAAGCACGTTCCGCTGTTCCTCGGTGCGTATGGAGCTACGCTTAGCGATTGCAATCGATACATCTTGGCCCTGCTGCAAGTGTACGAGCGGGCCGGCATACAGATGCACGAGTTCCGCCCTTTCCTATGGGGTGAAATGGCTATCAAACATTTCTCCCTCGAGGCGGGCGCCAACGAAGAGAACCGCCAGCGTCATTCGTTCCGTCCACATCCGGCAGAAGTGTTATCGCTGCTGGAGAAGGAAAAAATCTGCGCCACCGTCCTCCGTTTCCCCGTGTGGCGTCGGCTTGACGCTTGTACGCAACTTCCCGTGGTGAACTTTGACGATATCAGCGCTTTGTTGGATCCGGAAGGAGATCAGCAGTTCCACTGTCCGCCAGCCAACGTTCTGGAGGAATTCATCGAAAAGCAGCACCGGAGAGGAAAGCATCTGAAGGCGCCACCGACGGAACTGCTTGAGCAGCGTGCGACCAAGCCAGAATTCCGCAACACAATATACGACCCTGCGTTCCTTTTGCCACTGCTAGGGTATATGTTTGCACCGGAGAACAGTGACATGCTTGATATGGCCGGACGGGCCGGTATCCTTTCGCTGCCCTTCGTTTGCCTGGCGAGTAACGACGAGCAGATGCGACTGGCGGCCGGCAGCGTCATCCTGCGTCTCCGAGGTCACCTGGAGCAGACGAGAAAGTTCATCGACGCACAGTTTTGGTTACATCTATTCTCGGCGGTACAAAACGGACTCACCGCCTTGAAGGAACAGGGAAAGAAGGAAGTGCTGGTTCCGAAGGCTTCCTTTCTTTCGACAATCTTCATCGCCGAAACGATCAACGTGCTGCCGGATGTGATGAGTGAGCTGCACGGGCCATTGACCGGCTACATCATGCAGCAGAAAACGTACGATTTCCGCGCCATCCCGAACTTTTTGATTCTGTTCCACAGTGCGGATATACGGCACAACGTGCACCGATTGTTCATGCTGGAATCGATCTACCGTGGGATTCAAACGCATGAGGATTTCGCCGTTCTGCGCCCCTCGCCAATCATCCGAGCCGTGATGCACTTCTACGCCTCTTCCCTCTCGAACCGGGAGCTCAACATAACGATTCTAAACATAATCAACGCGCTTGCAAAGATTCCAAAGTCGTGCGAAGCGCTCGTAAATGGCTTCGGCTTCCTCACCTGGCTCAGCCAGCGGATCGACGGGATAGAAAGCTTCCACTTCGACACGATCGAAGCGTTCCTGGAAATTCTGAGCAACTGCTGGTGCTCGATGCAGCTGATGGCGTTCGCCAAGTCCGCCGCCCGCACTTCGATAATCTTCCAGCGCGGTGTCCTGATTGCGACACTCAAGTTTCTCCCGCTCCTCTCGACGCGCAGCTCAAGCAAAACGTTGATTTTGTTTTTAAATCTACTGGACAAAACGACCTCGTCCCGGTACTCCACCGATCGGCTGCTGGCATTGGTGAACGAGCAAATGCTGGGGCAGATGATGGAATACTTCGAGAAGCTGTTCGGTGTCCACCTTTGGTGCGTCCGGTATGTGCGACAGTGTGGGGCGCACGGCGCTGACGATGATGCGACGGTTGGCAGGAAACTTTCCGACGATGGCGTCGATCAGCCGACCATTTCGATATTGGTCAGCTTGCGAAGGTTTGTTATTCGTTGGCAGAACTTCCAGCAACACGGTTCCAGTGGAGAAGATGAAATCGGTGAATCGGATGACAAATCGATGGAGGTTAAAGATAAGGTGGAAGATGTTCAGATAGAGTAATGATTATGGTCGGCAATCAGAAGGTTGATTTTTTTCTGTTTCTATTCGTACAATATAATGGTATAAATAAATGATGAAGCCTTATTAACAATTAGATGTCATGTTTTACAAATTAAACAAATAGATGAGAAAGATACAATCGTTGGTGTATCGTAAAAATATTTTAGTTGAACAATTCAAAATTTTGAACATGTCGTAAGTTATGCAACGGAATAATGAAAGCTTCACGATCTGCTCGATTAAGCTCCAAAGCTGTAAGAAATGAGAATTGCTCAGATGCTGATCAAAATCTCACGAGAGCCAACGCCATGCGTCTCAATGCGTCGAATTCGTTCAAAAAGCATTAATGTTCGGAAAACAGGTTTTCAGCAGCATGGCATCTCGCATGTTTCGAGTACCATAGAAAACATCACACCCGGTAGTAAAAGCTCGTCCGCGGTTTTCGCTCCCACTCTCCGCGCAGAGTCGCGATCGTCGGGCCCTTGTTGTAGGACACGCGGGATGCGCGTTTTATATGCTCTTCAGTTTAATCCGAGCATCCGAAGTTGTTGGACGCGATTCCGGGAAGCGTTGCTACGCGATCACAAGTGTCCCCTTAAAAATAAACAAACTATCGCAGGGTGTGTGTGTGTGTGTGTGTGTGAGTGTATGTGTCAGCGGAACAAGGGCAGTGCGGTGGCGGAACCGTGACCATTTGTTTGCAATAACGTGTCCCAGCTTCAGAGCGACCGCGACCAAAAGAAGAACAGTGCAATCGTACGTGCTTGCGCGTATTTATTTGGAAGAACCGTAGCGGTGCTGCGGTATCCCTCGGCTTGCGTTCGCCCGGCTTGTGGTTTCTTCGTTCGTCGACATCCCGCAGCCACGGCATTATATGCCGTGATCGTGTCTCTGTCGTGGCTGACACGCGGGGTTTGATAAATTAATTTTCTCCCTTTCTCCCCAACCTCCAACCTCCGGGGGGCAGGCAGGATGCCGGAGGAACGAGAGGATGTTTAAAAGAGGGGGGAGATGATCGGTGTGCCGCGAGCTCCAACCAGGCTGATCTGATCGTGCTGCCGCCCGGTAAATATGGCGTCCTCGGGGACATTGTCGCCATCGTTATTGTTGTGCAAATTAGCCATCCTCGGCGGTGTGGGGCACCGTTGTGTTTGCTGCGGTTAACCCGTAACGAAAACGACTCCATCAAGCGTCGTGCATAATTTTTCATATTCGCCATTTTCCTTCGTCGACATTCAAAGCAGAACAAGCAAAGCGTTTCCGTCGAACGAGTGACGGGAAGATGTTTGAAAATGTATTTAAAAAAAACTCAAAACCAATTTAAAGAGCGTTGTTCCATCGACCAAACAAAACGCCACAGCTTATAATTGAATTATAACAAAACACCTGCACCAACAGCCAGGGAAAAGGGTCAATCCCTGCGATCGGATACCTTTTTGTTTGCCTTTGGGATCGTGCGAGAACAAGTGTTAAGTGACTACAGTGAAGTGAACGTCCTAATCCCTCGTCGATTGTCTCATCTTGCGTCCTGCTATCAAGTGATTTACCGGGTCTAAAGAGCCTGTTTTGTGTGTGTGTAGTGATAAAGGGTTTGGTGTATTGTGTGCTTGCTTTCGGATGTGGATCCTTTCCGGAATGAATGGGAAGGATGCCAGTGAGCAGTGAGTAGTGAGTGGTGTTTGTATTCACGACGAAAAGAATATACGATCGGCGCGATCAACAACGACGACGACGACAACGCTGTGGTACTACGATCGAACCGGTTCGCGCATCGGCGTGGTTGTATGCACGTTGAATGTCGCGGAGTGTCTGCGTGCCAGCGGGAACACACCGTCGTCGACGGGAAACCTCGGCGTGCATTGCATTAGGAATTACGGGCAGGGCGCTATAGCGTAGCATTTGCGCTAAAAAGGCAAACATATCGAGCCAAAAAGTGTGGCGTGTCGTAACGACCCCGACGGCGAAGAAGCAGCTTCCGTTGTCGAGTCGAGTTGTGTGTTGTAGACGAAGGCGATTCCCGGGCATGCTGTTGTTGTTCGGTTGTGTATAGGAATTGCGAAGCAAAAAGGGAGAATTCAAGAAAAACGCACGTTTACCGCAGCGCAAAACCCCTTGGAAAGAACAAACGCTACACACACGCACGCTCACAAACACAACAGCAGGCTCGAGACGTCGTCCTTCGCTTGTCTCGCTTGAGTCCAGGTGAGTCGAGTAATTTTCATGTTGGTTTGTTTGTTGGTCGATTTTTCGTGCCTTCTTTCCCGGAGGATGGTTTAATCTTTTTTCCTTCCCTTCTCCGTTCTTTACCCCGCCGTTCGTCATTGGCGTTTCTTCTGCTACGCGTTCTTGCGCCTTTTTCTTCTCCCACGGCCTACTACTCCTCCTCCTCCGTCAGCCCGCCAGCTGCTGCAACGGTTTCTTAGCGATGTATGCTGGTGTGCGTTTCCCGACGTTCATCCGCGGGCGCTTGTATTGACGTTCGCGTTACCTTGGCTACGAAAGAGTTGAACGCCAGCGCAAGCGACGAAACTTTAACGCAACTTTAAAACCTACCTTCGACTTCTACACCGCTTTGGAGGAAGCGGACGGGAGGCAAAGCTCTTTTTGGATTTCTTTTCTTCGCTTCGTTCGCATTCTTCCACATATGCCGCCTGCGAGCAGTCTGGCGAGTTCTCTCTTCTGCGTCGCGGCGCGCAACAACATGTTCGTTCTGCGTTGGCCTGAATTTTTTCGGTCGGAAAGATCGAACACTTTTCGTCCTCCGAAGCAAATGGTTCGGCGTACCTTGGTTCCCCTGCATCCTGCAGAGGACGGAGGAAAATTGTTTCGGGCACATGTACGACTTAAGGGCAGCATTGTATTCGCATGATCGATTAAATGATGATCCCGTGTACATGTCGAAGATCGTCTGCAAACCCCGCCGCCGGCTGGAACCGTTCTTTTCCACCATTTCCAGAGGCCTCCGGTGCAGATGAACGCAAAGGGATCGTGTTTTTCTCATGCGTGAGGAGCGCCGAAATTGGCGTCGATTTTGTAAAATTAGCCCCCCGAATCTCGTTGGCCCC
The DNA here is from genome assembly GCF_943734705.1 of Anopheles coustani. NCBI lineage: Eukaryota > Metazoa > Arthropoda > Insecta > Diptera > Culicidae > Anopheles > Anopheles coustani. Next base: position 96,829,585 of record NC_071288.1, on the reverse strand, counting down.
GAAAACCCGGGGTTGGTTGTTGGTTGTTGGTGGCCAAAAAATTACCTCCACTTGAAACCGTTTCATTTACATTTGCATTCTGTCTGTGCGAGCGTGCGTGTGCGGTGAGAAGATGCTGGTTTGTTGTTTAACATTTATGAACCAAATTTGAATCTTCCGCCGCGCGCCGTAACGGATAGTTTGACCCATTTTTCTGAAGCGGTTTAAAACATATTATACTCGACTGCAGATAGTCTTTCGGGATGAAAAAAAAAAATTGGGAAAAAAGTTGATAACTGGTTGTTTTTTTTTTTGTTAATCTTTTTAAATTGCCTTCACTTTAACCTGACTAAATGAACGATGGACGCGGAAAAGAACACCGCAATGCCGATGGTGCAATCGTTTCAGAGCATCAGGCTTTGAAAGCGCTTCTTCCCGAAGGCGATGTAATGAAGAACCAGTTTCGTTGAAACAATGCATTGTGAAAACCCGTCTGCGCGGGGGTGTGCATGGGTTGAAAATGATAGAAAATATGCCTCCCGATCGAACCTCGTAATGCAGTCGATCGCGAAGTCGCGGTGCAAATGAACCTCCATTGGAAGTAAAATGGTGGAAAGTAATGTATGGCAATCTCCCCGATTGCCATTGTGCACAAAGTGGCCTCGATCGTCGTTTGGTGAACGAAATTTCCATGCGGATCTGTACATATATATATTTCAGGTGAGCTTTCTTTTTCCGGTCCACCCTCCCACTCACTTCCTGGAGATCAAAGGCAAAAGCTCACCATTCGCAATGCACTCTGCGCTCTTCCTTCCGCCGCTTCGGTCTTGCAGGCAGATGTTTTGTATTTTCCTTTCTTTTCCCGCCGATCGATGGAAAAGTAGAATCGGAATTCAAGCATCGGTGGCGCTTGTTGTGAACTCACATGAAGGGACACAGCAAAGGAAAGACGCCAGCAATGACGTGGGGTGAGGCTATTGTTGGAAGGAAAACTTGAACTCCCCGGGGGGGTTGGGAGGAGCAATCAGAAACGGGAAAGGAGGAAATCGATGCTGCCATTGGGAGGAGGGGCAACCGTTTTCCTCACCTCGCCTCGTGCGCTCCTTCTCGTGGCGTTGGGTTGGGTCGGGTCGAGATTTTCTCTCCGAAACTGCTCCTCTTACTTTGTGGGCTAATTGAGACACAATGTGCCGGTGTCGAGGGACCGTCGAGAGAGGAAACGAGACGAGACAGAAGGTCGAGTAGTTATGTGCTTGGCATTGTTTGCCGAACTGGAGCAACATGTTTTCCAGTCAAACGACCGACGAGAAGATGAAAGTGTATTGAACGTCACAAATTGGCTTTCTTTTACCGGATGGTTATTGAGAAGAATTGAAATATGAAGCTGTTTGAAACGATCGGAAAGTTGTTTGCGTCTCTTTCCACAACGATGTAGGTTGAACGATGTTGAGGAAAACATTTAGCAAAACAATAGATGTTGTATTCTTTTAGAAAATCAGATGAAACATCTCGTGCATTCTCTGCATATATCAATCGTGCAAACATAGAACCTGTGACAATGGATTTAAACCACAGCAGAGAAGAAAAGTGAACACAAGAGTGGCAATAAAAGCATGCCAAGGTGTGGCTAATTTTGTAATCATTTGTAGCAAACCTCTTGTCGCCGGCACGAAGCAATCCATCAACTCGCGGCCACCATCAGCTGGGAAAAAGGTGAGACGAAGGTTTGCATCCCCACGAAGCAATTGAATCACAATAAATCGTGATTACCCTGCAGCGCACGCAAACCACGTTCCGCAAACGGGTCTGTGCAGACCCGTAAAAGAGCAACAAACGAACCACAGGGTTGCAAACAGGTGGCATTTCGTTGGAACCTTGACACCCGGGCAGCCCGGGCAGAAATGTTTCAGTAGTGTCTTTTTGCAGCTCCCGCACACCGAATTAGGTTCGGCCAGTTGGTGGTTTCGTTTTTTTTTTTTGTTTTTCATTTAAGTCAGCTCAAACTCCAAACTACTTAGCGAGCTCGGATTTTGTCTAATGCCCTCCTCTCCTTCTTGGCGGTAAATTGGACGCAGCCCCGGCGTAACTCTGAAGAGCCGGTTAATTATTTACGCGCTCCAGTTTTAATAGCCCCCCGCTTCTCGCCGCTTCTTCAGCTTTGCCACGAACTATGGCGTTTGCATTAAATCCTTCGCCAAACTCTCGCCACTTTGCAAAGACTTAAGACTCTTGAAACGTCGTGCAGACACTCCCTTGCCGTGTGGGGCTCGCCTCGCCCTTGCTTCTTCCGAAAGGTTTCAATGGTGGGTTTTTAATGTCTTGTTGACTTCCGATCGATTTCCACCCCCCGTTCCGCCGGGGAGTCGGGGGAAAAGATTGCTTCCTATCGCATCGCAGAAAATGATGCGATGAGTTTTGATGGGCTTTGATGAGCTTTGATGATGACAATAATAATGGGCGCAGGGTGTAATGACTCGTTCCGACCGCCGTGTCTGGCGAAGAAGTTGTCGTCGAGACGTCGGTGGACAGTAATCGATCAGCTCATTAAAAAGTAAACCCATGTGCATCCCTCCTCACAATCTCCTCGTGGCGGCGGGATATTAGACTCTCTTGCGATATCCCACAAAGCCCAACGATGGGAAGACATGCGGCCGGTGTAATTACTCCCAGGCAACGTCTTTTCCCAAGACACGAATGGTCAGCAGTTTTTTTTTTCCCTCTTCTTCCCTTCTCCGGGGAATTCAATCGTGGGTATTTTACGACACGCGATTTATGACGTTATCATGCAAATGTGCGTAGGATATCCTCTGGCACACATTTTCAGCCGCAAGCCAACATCATCGTGTGCGAGAAGGGAGTGTCTAGACGGGCGCTTCAGAAGACGAATTGTTGCGTGTTATGCTGTTTGAGTTTTCCTTCCGAAAGAGTGTACATAAGAAATATCCCTGAGTGATGTGAAATAACTCGCCCTCAATAGGATTCGCCTTGAAATTACTCAACACCAAACTGTTCAACCAGATGAACAAAAGCGTCGAGTGTGTCATTGAGAAGTGACTCGGACTCTTCAGCAAATTGCAACCGAAAGCTGCCCATTTACACTCGGCGGTGTTGAACGGTAATTGTCGGTTAATTATCCGACCGATCTCCCTCATTTTGTCCAAAATGCTTCAAACCCATTATGCACACGTCCTTCAAGTGGGGGTTTTGCTTTGAAGAAAAGAACATTTTTCCTAACTTTTGGGTTGATCTTTGCGATGGGGTCTATTGAGCAGGCTTTCGAAGGCGCGGTGGGTGGTTTATGGCCCGGTTTTAATCGATATTTGGGCGATAATCCCGCCTTTTTTGTGAACATTAGAAAGGCCAACGCCAAAAACACGACAATAATAAATCTGCGGTCCGCGATCTGCGGTCGAGGGTGTGAAATGTGAACAGACCAATCATTCTTTATCGTCGAATTTTTATTACTTAGACGGGAAGTGAATGGCGCAAAATAAACCGTTGAAGTTGGGCGCAGTATAAAAAAAATGAACTGTGGGAAAAGCAATCGTAATTGGAACACAATCGGAGTTTATTTTAGTTCCTGCTGATTTGGGAAATGCCATTCTTTAACTCCCGAGAGTGTTTGGGAATGGGGAAATGAAAAACCAATCTGTTTTTATTGATTTTCAGTTATTGCATCACGAAGTGAGAGGAAAGATCGTTTCTAAAATGAGATCCAAAGTGTCCAAAAGCCACCCACTTTCCCGTTAATATTCGACGGCCCGCCTTTTTTTTACTTGTTCCGCAAACAATCTTTCATAAGATAAACAAAAACAAGATTCATAAATAAACTTACCACCTTTCCGCCACCCGTTTTGTGGCTTGACGATTTTCTCACCTTAGACTTTTGCGACATCAACCTTTTTCCGAGACATAACGGTTGGTGCTTAAGTAGGCTTAAGCCTACTCCGGTGAGGATTTGCATTAAGCGCATCAGGAACAAACGGCTAATTGGGTCAACGGGACCGGGGGTGTACCGGTCTTTCCATTATGTGTAAATTTCCTGCACGCCAAAAGTAAAGTAAAGCAAAGTTTGTCGGCGAACCCGCGAAGCTTAAGTCATGAGTGGACATTGTTTGCCCAGTGAAAAGTCGACGTTGTGGAAAAGTCTTCCAACGATTAGCATGTCAGAGGCCAGTTAATAAGCGATCTTTCTGGGCTCGGTTTCTGCCTTGCGGAGCGACAGTTTATTTATGGTTTTTCCGGCAGTAATTGTCCTCCGGTGAAAGGGATTCGCCCTTCTCAGTGATCTGAGACCTCGCTTGTGGACGAATAGGCATCCGAAGCTACGCGAACTAATCACCAATCGTCTAATTGTCACTTTTATAAAGCACTCACTTATCCAATCTCGCGTTCGCAGCTTTGTATGTGTTCGCGTACATTCCGTGCAGATGCGTTTGTCGCTTGCGTTAATTGTGATGATCACCACATTTTAGCATAACTGGGGCGTAAGACAAAACGCAAGAGTGTTGAACAGGGAGCGCGCTTCCGCGGCACGCAACAACTTTTGCATTGTTTGTTGTCAACTTCAGCCCAAGAACGATCCATTTCAACGGTAGCCCGTGACCTGTCATCTTGAGAGGAGCGCGAACGTGGGTTTGGTTTGGTGGAACAGTGCTGTTGTTGCCCGTCGCTAGCGGTCAACTCTTCACGCAATGAAGTGATTAACTTCCCTCCCTCCAGCCCCTTCGCCATTGTGTACCTCTGCCCATTTGTTAGTCGAGTCAACGGCGCAAATTATTACGCAAGCGCACCAACACGGGCGCGCGCGCGCGCCATTTGACAGATTTTCCGAACGGTAGCCGCCGAGTTGAGGCTAAATCTCTGCGACACAGCAAGCTGTGCTGTCCGTCCGTTGCTTCGATCGACCTCCGCAACTGGGCTGTGGACGGCGCACAGAGGTTCAGAGTCCGGTCTTTTGGTTGGACATTTCATGAAACCAATTTTCAAAATCTTTCAATCACAAAGTTGTAGGTATTTAAATCTCCCACTTCAACTGTGTTCTTGTCACAAAACAAATATTGTCAGGTGTAAAACAATTTTGTCTGGTGGATGTAGTAATACGGTTGTCTGGCGTAAAATTCTTGCCAAAACCATAGTTAAGTTGACGGTAGATGCAGGCTTGGTGTTTGCACAAGGTGTATACAAAATACAACTGTATACCAAATTTGGACTCAAGCTGAACCACTGTGCGGCGGTCCAGGATGAATTAGCCACCCCTGAGACTGATAGCAGCTTGCTGCGGCTCGCGCGAAAGAACTCGTTTCTGAGCATGTTCGGGCCATGTTTTTTTCCTTCCTTCCTTCCTTCCTTTCGTTGCCCCGGTAGCGTTTTTTTTTCGTCTTATTTTCTTCGCCCGGTTTCCTCGCATCAGCAATCACTTACGCCGCTGCCTCTAACAACAATCGGTTGTCGACCTTCGCGACGTTTGTCGGCCGAAGGAATTGCTCCACGCGAAGGTCAACGACACACGGACGGACGCAGCAGCTTGCGAAAAAGTGTGCTCGGAAAACTACAATGCGACCGCACTTGTCCACACTGGCGCACGTTAGTGATTGAGTTTCCATTCGAGCGGCGATGAAGAAGAAGCTGCGTAGGAACCGTCGGATCGTAAACATAATTGCACGCCAATTGTATCATAACAAGTGATAATAATCAAATCTCTTTCCACTGTTGCGAAAGGTAACTAGTCCTAAAACACATTGTTTTCGAAGTCGCGGCCATAAAGCGAACGTAATTATAGGCAAAACAGTTATGGAAACGGGCAACATTTTTTCGGGAAACTATCATCACCCGCGACGCTCTCATCGGCTTTTGTTGTTGTTCGTGGTTATTGTTGATGCAAGCACCCTCGAACCCGGGGTCCAATTCAGAAATTACCCATGATTTCGCAAACAACCCCTTGTTTTTCCGCTTGTTTTTTTTTCCTTCTCCCGGGGGAAATAAAACGCCAGTTCCAGTGGGTCCCACAGAGCTTTTCAATCTCTTGGAGCTACCCATCCTTGTTGTCTTGGTTGCTCTTTTTTCATCGAGCATCGAGCTCTTGACAATTGTGTGTGTGTTTGTATCGTTTCCCGCACATCGAACGTGTCGATCGCGATCGCATGCGAATTTTCGCGAAATCCTACCACCGGACCTGGCGGGAAGAGCGACACGGGTCGAAGGAAAGGGAACGGAAGTGAACAGGTTGAGGTTGATAAATCGCACTACAATGCGAAAGAGTATCAACGAGGAGAAGAAAAAAAAATAACCCTTGCTCGTCGACGACTTTCGTTATTATTATTTTCATCATCATCATCATTGCGCCGGGGATCGATGCTTTGGGGTGAAAATGTAAATTGCCCGTCTCGATTACCGCGCCGGATCGTTCGACGGCTTTCTTCGCTGTGGGAAAAAAGGGGTGAGGAGGGGGAGTTTCGGCTTGGATTGTATTTCTTTTTATTACCGGCCACCCTTCCGCCAAGCTCCCTCACGCCAGCTTAAGAGTCTATTATTATTACGACGATGGCATAAAATTTCACTTTCTTCTCCCATCGACTTTGTTCGGTTCGGGTCAATGGCGGCATGTTGTGGCCGCCGGGATCATGTTTGCAATGTGTGTTGTGCCTCCACACACACAAGATCTCATCGATCCGCCAAGGAAGTGAGTGTGTGTGAATGGGCAATGCCACGCCTGCGTCGACTGGTTTTCCTTCTGTTCGTAATGGTTTTTCCCTTTTTTTGCATAGCCATCGGGGGAGCAATGCATTATCGCCTGCGACAGCAAACCCGGACATCATCGATCTGAACACGGGAGACATCTTGGGAATGGGTGGGAAAATACCCCCCTATGGGTGGTGAAATCTAATCGCTTATGCATCCTCATTTCTCATGGTCCGATGGTCGAGCACAATCGACACGTTAGGGAAAATTCATAAACACACCCTCACGAGGCGAGGGGGGGGGGGGGGGAAGGCAAATCACGACGCGATGGAAAATCGGTTTTATGATCCGCCCGAGGCAGAGTTCGACCAAGGGGAGGCACTTTTTCTCCACTTTCACGCCGCTCCCCGGTGCTAATTGTCTAATTATGTGGAAATCGATCGACATCCGGAGCCCTCGAGGGAAAAGGGTATTACTCGCACGAAAGTGAACCCAACGACGACGACACGGGTGGGGGGACAAATAAAGAAGCAATTAGAAACCGATATTTTCCCGCCGGGTGGGTGAGGCTCAACACTTTCATCGCCGAGATTTCCCATGAGTGGTATGCAAAACACACATCGATGCGTGTGCGCGAACATCACAAGAGTGTTGAACCGATTCAAACACACATCGTACTAATATAGTTCCCGTTTTCACTGGGCATACAAATCTTTGGCATTCTTTGGAAAAGGTCTTGGACAGGGAAAAGGTTGGATAACTATCCATGAGGCTCCGTCCCATCCCTCGAAATGCACCCAAAACAAGAGGCAGGAACAACTTATGTTCTGGTCGAAATATGTGTGTACACCATGCTGGATATCGGGTTACTCAATATGGAGCTTTATGAAGGCCAAGGGTTACTCTAAACGCCACCCAAGTATGACGAGCCTCCGGAAAACATTATCACGCATACGGTAGTATCGATTTTTAAGACACAAAATTCCTTCATTTTTCCATTTCCAAAATTTGGAGTTGTTCAAAGATTCGTTCGTACATGAAAAAAGGTTTTCGTTTTCGTACCGTTTTCGTTATTTCTCCCTTTTCTCTCTTCAGCCCCTTCGAAATGCATCAAAGGTTACGTTAAACATAGGGATTGGCACAAATTCTCAAGCCGTTTCAGCAGGTACACAACAAGTTTCATTCTGTGTGTAAAAGAAGGAGGGAATCAGAAGAAACAAACCGATGTTTTCCGAGCGCGCGCGTTGCGAAAGGGGTGACGGTGAGAAAAGGCTTTTTTGTCCGATCCGAGCTCACGGAAACCGGATGGAAGGAAAACCCAACCGGTGGCCGGAAGCGGAGAAGACACTTGCAACGTGCAATGGGTTTCATAAAAATGTACGCTTCAACGAGGGGGAAAACACAAACACACGCATCCCAGTTGGTGGCTTCAAAGTGGGAAAAGCCTATGATAAGCTCAGCTGACCATGCCGTCTTACCCGTCCACCAGGGGGTGGAATGAGCGGTGGAAAAGCGCTGGAAATGGTGCGGTTAATCACTCACAACACAACCTGTTCTTCGCCGGTCCGCCGGGCAGCGTGTGAATTCGTTCCGTTTGCGACGTCCGTTGGCGTCTTCCTCGGAATTCGCTCCTCTCGGGTGGCAATGGACTCTCGCCCGCCCAACGTCCGGCGCCAGTGTGCGTAATGAAAGTTTAATTAATTCATTACAATATTACAACATCGCGCGAGTAAAAAAGGGCGGCTTCGGCTTGATCGATCCGAGTCGAAGATCTATCGGCGAACAAGTTTAAATCAATTGCTACCGCTTGCTTGCACTCCCTTAAACCAGTCTTTCCCATTCCGCTCGCTTGGAAGTGCCTTCAGTGTTGCTGTAAACGATACAAAGCTGATCCTCCATCTTGTCTGGCGAGGTACAATCCTTGGGATCATCTTTAGTGCGCGATCGTGACGCCATAAAAAGCGATCGTGGATGCGAATTTGGTCGCCTCCAGTGCCATCGTTTCGCGATGATTAGCTACTCTTGCACTGCCCGATTAGTTCGAGGTGCAATAAATCGGGTTTTCTTTCCATTCCCGCCTCCCTTATCCATATTCCAGTCACAGTTGGTCGTAATCACACACGATCTTGCACCTGAGATGCATTTGAAGCGGGCGTGCTCTACCTCGGAGGGTGGTTCGGTTGTGAAATTACACCGCCTTTAGGCGAGAACGTGCTGCGAACTACAATGTAACTACATCGTTATCGATATCATTGCTGCGTTAGAGCATCACGATTCGAAGCGGTCTCTTGTTTTCTTTCGAAGCCGTACTTTCTCCAAAGCAAAAGCAACCATTTAGACCCGTCCCTCGCACGCGGGTGTTCATTAGCGTACGCCGTAATGATGGTTATCCCTTCTGGATCTCCGGACAAACGGTACGCGCCCGAAATTCCATCACGAAATGAATCCAACAATTTCGGCCGGAGGAAGATCAGATAAATCGGCGATCTTACGTTTTCACCTCTTCGCGGGGCCAATTCGAAAAGGTGAAAGGTTAAGAAATGGTGCTCCAATCGTCCAACCCGTGAGTGCTATCAACGGTTGAACAACAATCCTCCCACAAAAAAAAAACAGTGCCTTATAGGGCGATCCTAATCCGAGCCGGAGACTTACTTTAGCTGAAAATAATACTTCAAAGTAGTTTTACTCCTCCGTTGGATTTATGTGTATCTCACGCCAAGGCGGTCGACACTCGCCTCTACCAAATAGCCCCGCACTCCCCCCATCCCCCATCCCGTCTGAATCACAGAAAAAGAGGTTCGAATTTGGTGACATGCGGCGAACGCGGGTTCGTCGCTTGCGTGTGAAGTCTTTCGTTTAACCGCTCGGGCGACCTCCGCGTTTAGAGCCATTTGTTTTGCCTTCGCCGTAAGCTCTGAGGTGATACCCAACGTCGGGTTCGGGGTGGAATTTTTGTGACAGCGCTTGGCACTTCCGTCGTTCCGTCGTTCGTTTGGAGGGTTTTGCCGAAGAAGAAGAAGAAGAAGAAGAGGGAAAAGAAAAGGCAGGCATTCGATTCGAATTTTTTCCCCCCTGCCCGTCGTACTGGGTTTCTCGTTTCGGCTCGTGCGACCGGAGATTAATCATAATCATCACCCACGAAATGCTGTTTCTTTTTTCGTTTTACGTCGTTAAAAGAGTACCATCGATGGCCGCGTCGTAACGAGACACAATTATGCGTCATTAGATGCGGTGGACGGCGAATAGATGGAGGTTTGCTTACTGCTCGAGAACTAGTTCGTCGGATTTGACGGTTTGTCCCCCCGTTCGGATAATCCGTTCGAAGCAAAAAGTCAACCTCGGTTAGTTCGGCAAACATAACGAGATTCGTGAACGGGAGCAAACAAAAAACAGTTGTTGGGAAAAATAGAAACACGCACGTCCCTTTGATTTGGAGGGCTTTTTCTGAGGAAGCATGCGCTTAATACTTTGCTCACGCCATATAATTAAATTAGAGAAGCGTGCGTCCAGCGGCATTTGGATCATTGTCGGGGCGTAATGATGGTATGCTCGCGATTGGGGTGGGGTGGGGTGGTGGTCGCGGAGAAAGGAGTGTACATTTGTAGTGACTGTTTTTCCCGCAGGTTTGATACATTTTTACATGCACGCGGGTCATCGGTATGAACGTTCGAACAATCCGCGCTCGAGAGCCTTCAGTGACTTTTTTCCGCCTCATTGCTCGTTTAAAAGATGTGTGTGTGTGAGTGCCTTGGTTTTTTGCTACACAAGATTTTTCTTCTCGTCACCTCAGGGAAGGGAAATGCTTATCCACATTTTCACTCCGCCCGGGTTCGGGTAATGAGATCACTTTCTACGATTTAAATGCGCCCTAACACGACTTGCAGACAAATTATAACCTTTCCAACGGATTCGTCCCTCGAAAGCGGGTCAATTAAACGCTGAAAGGGTACAAAAGAAAAAAAAACGCGGCCCGTAAGTACGTACTTTTAATCGCAATCTGTTTTTCACTCGTACGTGAATGATTTTGGGTAAACTTGCACGTGCTCGTAAAGGATTTCACTTCCGGCCGTTAGCAGGTTTTATTTTCCCTTTTTTTCGCCAGTTTGGTATTTGGCCCTCGAGGTGGCTGCTAAGCACCGCTAATTGTCGGGAAGGAATGGTTTTTTTTCACATTCATCACAACATTTTCAACGTGTGTTTGTTTTCTGCAAGCGTTTTTCTCTCTCGTTCGGCTTTGTTTCCCGACCTGAAGCTGCTCCAAATGCAATTCAAATCTGAATCTGAATTCGACCAAGAAACTCCTGTCTTCTCGCGGTGGTACAACAAAATGTGCCTTCTCACTCCGGCCTAAAAATAACCACCGAACGCAAACGACATCGTCCACCACGGGCGCATGTTCTTGTCCATCTTGTCCGCCAACGAAACGCCGAACCGACACAGTTTCGTCTCAATCATGATCAACACATTTGGAAGCGGGTTCTCCGAGCCGCAAGTCGAAGGAGTCCCACTTGCGATCGGCGTTCTCGTTACCGTTCCCCTCTTGCCTTGGGTCCAAGAAGAAGTCCTCCTCCTCCCCCCAGAGGGTGGCGCTGAGAGGCCGCGTGTTCCTCCATGCGCGCCCGATTTGCGGAATGTTAATGACTTTCGCGATTGCTTGTTTTTCTTCGGGGTGTACGGGAGGAAAGCACCGGGAGGAGGGGCATTGGAAACGATCGTTCTGCCGATTCTTCTCCTCTCCTGCGTCAAATGGAGTTGACCATTTTCTTCGACCGCGAGGTCGTGCGTGAATGATTGACTTTCGGGTTCTTTCGACCGTTCTCGATTACCATTTTCCGTTCCCCTCTCGGGCGTCCGGACGAATGGCGATTAATAAGATTAATGTTTGATCATTCGTTTGTTCACTCCACCGACCTCCGGTGGTGTGCTCGCGTACCGATCGTTTCGTGTGAGTTCCCACACCGACCTCAAGACTATTGCCTCTTTTCCGCTCAAACGACGAGAAACTAAAAAAAAAGAACTCTCCGAAATGATCCCCGGAATGAGATTTCCGTAATGTGGCATATTTTTTTTAAAGCAAAAAACCCATCCCAAAAATCATCGACACCATCAACGCCTCGCTCGTTTGTCCCTCACCCCCTCCACACCTTTCCTCACCAAAGCGGCTTGATAATGAATATTAATGGTGATAATAATTTTTTACTATCTATCTAGAGCCAATGTCACCCGCCAGATGAGAGGCTTCTTCTATTTTCATAATTTCGGATTTTAAACTGAGTCCCAAGTTAAGTCGACGGCGCGCGCGCCCTTGTGTGTGTGCGTGTTTGTTTTCCTTTCCCGCCACGGATCGAAAGGACTTAATTTTTGTTTTGAGTCATTTTGATCGTTTCATTTATTTAGTACCATTTTCTCCCAAGTCCGTAATCTCTTTTCCACTCAAACCCGTTTCGCTCCGGGGCGGGGTTCTAATAATCGTAACGGACGCCTTTCAAATCACGCTCGAAACAGCGGATAGGTTTGGTGGACCCCGTAATCCCTAATGAGAGCCCCGTACCACCGCCCTCGGCTGGCAATGATTTATGGCAAAATGATGCTAATTCCGGACGCGGCTTGATGGGTCGTTCCCCTTTCCGTTCGAGGCTTTGAAGGCAAGAAAACAGAGGAAACCCGAAGATCTTATCGCAACCGCCCAATGCTCGAACACGTGCCGATAAGCGCGAAACATTTCGCTGGGGTGGAAAGGAAGATTTTCGGCTCCGTCACGACTTGGTCAGCTCTTCTGGAGCGTTGACAATTAGAACGACTAGATCGAGTTCGATAAAATGGAAATAAGGTGGCGTGATCGCTTTGGACATTTGAAAAATGTATCGAATGCTTAATTAACCACACTATCAAATGACCACTTTTACATAAATTTCTCTCCAAGCTTGTTAGTCTTCGCAAAGTTCGCAAAAGCGGCTGCGGAAAAACATATTGTTTTGTTGTTTATTGAAGAATCGAACCAAACGGTTTGGCATTTTCTGTTCGAAAAAGACCGCAAATCGTTCTCTATGAGCTTGTTGTACCAAACGAAGCATAAAAAGAGACGATTGATGCTCAAGAATGGCCTAAGAACCCATCTTTGACAACATGATACGTTCGTCGCTTGTATGGTGCTATGTTCAATCACTTCTTGCGGTGACGTTTACAGAACATTTTCCACCAAAGGAAGAACTGACGCTTCCCTTAGGTAAGTGAGTAGATCATCCTTCAAACCAGAAGCTGGTCAACCAGAACCTGACAGTCTTCTACGAGTTTCAAAGTGCTTCTCGTACCGGTACATCGTTGGCATGTAGCGTCAAATTCTTGTCCACTAATGAGATCAATTTTCCAACCCGAGATCAACATCGATCGATCTTCCGCTTGAGTTCTTGCGTGCATCGTGATTGAACGCTTTCGGAAGCAGCAACACTCACGACACCGAACTCCCGCGCGTGTAGAAATAGAAAGTCCGCAAAACCACAAAAAGGGCTGCCGGGGTTTCTCGGTGCAATTGCACAAAATTACACACCGCCCGAGAGGCTTTACCCAACCGAAGGTGCGGTGGAAAAAAGGGCCTCGACGGAAGATTGTTGTCCGCGATAGGACATTCCGGGCAAGGCGAGGTACGGACGGAAGGACGCCGGAAGGCAGGTAGCCCGCGATTGGAGGCGATAATGATCGCTTAGACACCGACTCGCGAACGTAGTCGGAGGCGTAGTCGGCGAGCGGATTGTTGCGATGGCCGCCGAGAATTGCACTATGTATTTAACGTGAAATATTTCCCAAAGGCTCCTCGCAAAGCTTTCGTTGCGAAACTGAAGCTGTACGAGAAGAACCTCTCTCGGGCTTATTATTATTTGAGCTAGCATTTAGGGTTGCCTTCTAAATTGCGAACAACATCCTTTCTCGTCTGCCAACTGGATAGCAGAGAGCCTCAAGGCGCAGGGAACCGATTTTACTCGATGGGCAATAAATCCGACTCCCCGACAATCGCTTGGAGTTGGTCAAGCTGCTCCCTCGAACAGGAAGCCACATTTTACACTCCGGACTAGAAAGTCCTGGCCTTGGCTGGCTTCACCAGTCGCGGATTGATGGCTTTCCATCGGGTGAATGTGTATGCATTTGCATCCGCACGGTTTTATTGTGAATGCACTCGGAATGGCTTCCCATAATGACGGTGCACCAGGTTCGCTCATCGATCGAAACCCGTTTGGATGACAGTTGATTGGTTTGTTAACGCTTTCCAGGGGTATATTTCCATTTGGCAAAAGTTTTCCTTTTTGTGCAGGTCGGAAAACAAGCCCGGGAAAAACAAAGGCCCGTTCGAATCTGGGAGGAAAGGGTCTTATCGAGCCGTTTCCCTTCTACTTCCTACAAGTCTTTCTTGCCCTCGGTTGACTTGTATCCCGATCGAAAAGCGTAGCAATTGGTTAGTTTTTCGATTGCCTTCGATTGCCTTACGATTACGATGCTTCGCATACAAACCGAGGGAAACCGGGAGCGAGGCAAAACAGAGAGCAAAATTACGATCAAACTCGATCTCCTCCCGAACGACGCTTTTCCAACTGCTCGATGCTCGTTGTCGTGTCGCACGTTGTCCCGGGGTTCAAGACATGGGTGAAATCAATTTCACGCTCATCCGGTTGACTAACGTCCAGCAGCTTCCCTTCACAGTGCCCTCGGGGCCCCTGGGCACAGCAGGTTTTCGTTTTATTTTTACGACCCCGCGGCGGGGTGGAGGACAAATAAATCCGAAAGCCACCGATCTGGATCGATCCGGAAGTCGACTTGGATTGTCGCAATGGTCGCGCCGCAGACATTCCCTCGTTTCGATCGTTTCGATGGTTTTTCAAATTGCACCATACGTTAAACATTGTTTAGCAAATAGCCATCCCCGCGCGGTGTGGTGCGTTTGGCAACGTTTTATGGCCGATTAAATTCTGTATCTGAATCGTTTTATGTTTTGCATCCACCATCGTTCGACCCGAAACCCAAACGAGGACTTCAGCTTAGCATATCACTTTCTCCTAGGTTCATTTCTATCGCCAACTGTGTTTTGTGATTGTGCAAAAACACAAGCATGCTCACAACATCCTTTTTCGGGGGGCTGCCTTTTATTTCATTCGTTTTGTTTGTGTTGGCTAAATTGTCATCGAATGGCGTCAAAAGTCTGCAGGCTACAGTTTTCAACACTTTCGATCGACCTCAACCGTTTTTTGTACATCTATAAAATGACCGGGGGAAGCATAAAATAAAGCATATCCCCAAAAACCCAATATCCGGCCACTCTCGGCAGGGGTTGTTTTTTTTTTTTTTTAAACAGTCCGGAGGCTATTTTTGTCCCTCCTGCGCGGAAGCCTACGGAAGCTCGCGCTCCCAGAAGACCTGCAATTTAACTGTCCGAAAAAATCAATTGGGACATCTCGTTTTGCTTTTGTGTTTGGTTCCAAAACGCGTGACGGGGAAAGGGGGCAGGAGTTATCAAATTGGCCGGAAATGGACGTTTCGTTTTCAATTCACCGTCACCAACGCCCGGGAAATGGGACAAAGTTTCATCAGTCGAGCGAGGAAAGTACCGTTTCCATTTTATCATACCGGAATTTTGATGCAAAGTTTATGAATGTTGCTCAACCGGTTCGGGTTGTCCTTTTTAACATTTCGCCGGGACAATTATTGATGGAACACGATTTAATAAGACGACTATTACAAGTTTCCAACGAATAAAAATGAAAAACACCGTTCGCATTATGTATTGCAAAGGGGAAACTGCACGTGCTTCCGAAGCCGTTCCGAAGTGAACGTGATCCAAAATTTGTAACGGTGACAAAAGTGTCGATTTTTACCCTGCGGAGTTCCAGTTTCAGTTGTCGGGAAAGCAAAGAACTACTCCAGCGTTTTCTTGCGGGTCTGCGCTTATCTGGCGCAGTGTAGTAATTTCCCGAAACGACATTCCCGAAGGTTCCATTTTTGTTTCTCTTTGCTCACCTGGATTCGCTTCGTCCAGCATCCGTCAAAGACTCGTTCTAGTTATCAGCATCTCCGTCCGTCGAGTGTAGAAACCGTGCTTCTATTTTATTACTTTTGTTTTGTTTGTCTTCTGCTATTTCGAGCTCAACTACGCAGGGGTCGGCAAGTTACATTGCGCTGCGAGAGTTTTTCAAACTTCCCGTAAAAGATTCTTACTGATTATGTACTCAATCGGAAACGAGAGCGACTCGATAACAACGCTAGGAGTTCCATGGCAACCAAGGGTATCTTCATAGCAACGCGAATAAGCTTCATACTAACGAAAACAAACATATTAAGAGTGCTTTATGTTGGTGTATTAAAACGAGTCTTAAACAAACTATTTGCAGCTTCCATCACAGCATTTGTCTTTCCCGGAAAGCGCGACATACGATCCCTTTATCTTCCTTGTTAACGATTGCCAACCCCTGCATTACCGGGAACTGTTTGGCTGGATTAATTTTACGATCGTGAACGCACTGCTTGTTGTTTTAATCGCCTTTCGGAAACCCCCGAAAGAAACCGGTGCAGGTTCGTGTAAGAACATCGCTCGAGCGTTGTTGTCTCCAGGCGGGAAGTGGAGCACCGACTCGACGACGACGATCTGCGCTCGAGGGCCGCACAAAGGAGGCTATTTGTTAACTAGCGCTCATAAAAATTATCATAATTTTTATCTAACCACCGCCCGAACCTGCGACAAGTTCCGTCCTTTCATCTGGGGCTCCCCGGAAAAGGGTTTTAAGGAATGGTTTATCACACTAAATCATGAGAAACGAGAAACCAGTAACTTCGTGTGCCTTGGGTGTCCGGCAACCGGAAACGCCGGAAATGGGTGGAACCATAAACAAATATCTGTTTTCCCGCATTCGCTTCCGTACGAAACCCGTGCATCAACAATCCGTTCGTGAGTCGGAGGAGGGAGCACTCCAATTGGATGTGGTTCTTAAATTTGAGGTTTGGGGGAAACCACTCGGGTTGGTTTTTTGGTGTTGACCACCCATACAAGCGAACCAGCGCAGAGGCCGATCAAGCGATCAATTTTCCGAAACCCCCAAAACGAGACAATAATAACAGGGTGGGCCAGTAGAAGGGGGTCGGGAAAGCGTCCACAGCAGTCCGGGTCGTGTCGTCGGCACAAATATATTACCGATAATAATACCTGTCCCAAACCCACTGGGAGAAAATCGCTCCAAAACCGTCCACCTCTCATTCGTGTATGCATATGTTCGACAACCAACCGTTCGACGGGAAAGGAGCAGTCCCAAAAGGAATCGTGTTTCAACTCGTCCGAACAAATCAACGAATGTCAACAAGATTCGGTACTTTCGATTTTTGATTCGACGACCTTCGCGAACACGGACCCACCGGAGTGGTTTTCCACCGCAGCTGCAGCGATTTCCTTTCGCGATCGTTCAATTTTCGCTTTCGACGTCTTGGTCGCGACACATTCCACGGCGTTCATTCGCCGATTCGAGTTCATGCACCTTTTGCTCCATTCCGGGGATTGATCCATCGTCAGGCAACGTGTAATTCGAGCTGACGGGGCGATCTTCTGTATTTGGTGTACGAATTTTCTCTCTCTCTTTCTCTCATCCAGGACGAGGATCCCAACATCCCATTCCAAACCACATCATTTTTGTCGTTCAATTGTCTCGTCCTGTTTTTTTGGTTTCGTCTCCTTCCTGTCCCCAAAGGTGTGACCCATCAAGGGTTCGAGATTATGCTTTTTGGGCTGTCAAAATTCCATTCCCATGCGTGAGATGTCACCAGAGGGGGGCTGGAATGTTGGACCCTTTTGTCCTGTGTTCTTAACGTTAACCCTTACATGCAAAGGGTTCGAATTTAGAATTAAACTAAAGATACCTTCCTCTTCACAGTTCATTTCGCAGTTGATTTTTAATTTGTGCTCTATTAATGTATATTTCTTAAAAGTGCCATGAGAGACCACTTGATCAAGGGTTAATTTGTGCCACTTCTGCTTTGGTTTCCACGTTGCCAGGTGACCGGTGACGGATCGATCCTTGTTCACTGTTTCGCAGCCGGTGACGAATTCGTCCAAAAACCGGTTCGATTGGTTTATTTCGGGTTCGGGTTTGTGGATTTATTCTTCGGTTACACGTGTCCGGTTCGTTTAAGAGATCCGTTAGCGGTGGAAAGCAATTCCACCAAATAACGAACCACCCAAAATTGCCATTGTCTTTCAACGGAAAAAGCGGAAAACTTCTTGTTAACATCGCCACTACCGAACTTCTTTTTTCCTTTAGGTTTTGAGCATAAATCATACCCGACAGCAACACCCAAAACGTACCCAAAATGGTTTCACTGTGTTTGCTTTTAAAATTGAATGAGGTGTAGCGGATTTAAATTGCACGAAATGGAGCGCCTCTCGACGGGGAGTTAAAGCAGCCGCGTGCCACCCGAACGACATGCGCTCTCACCGTTGGGGGAGAATTATCCATTTGACATTTCCGTTTTCAAACTCCACCGGCCTGTGTGGAGCGAAGGCAATGAACCAACGACACGAGACCCCGAAAAACGATATGCCAGTTTGGGGAGATGATTTATCGAACCCGCTGGAAGGTTGTTTCCTTTCCGGTTCATTTGTGACATTAGCTGCGGCACTTACCGAGCCCGTTAGGAGGAGGGGGGGACGTGCGTTAGATACACTCTGGTTTGTGGTGGTCTCTTCTGGCATGAAGATTAATGCGTAGACAAAAACGAAACAAACAAACATCGGATGTGATTCGGCATGCGTCGCGTTGGTGACACAATGTATTCCGAATGTCTTCCTTCGCCAGCGTTTACGTCCATTCATCATCGGAAACACTCACACACACACTCCTAGAAGATAAGAGCGAAAGTACACACGCCACGATCGTGTATTCAAATTTCCGATAAACTAGATCACCTTCGAAAGTGATTTGCATTTCAAGCGGAAAGTGGAGAGAGACCACAAATCCTTCTCCACGAAAAAAAACATCGACACTAGACAATCGAATGATCCTCGCTCGGAAAGGAAACCTCGGTGGATGGAGATCAAATAGGGATTAAAAAGAAACATAGACCCGATAGCTTTCTAGCTTTCTGGCTCCGTTTTTGGAACTCGACGGATTTCTATCCGCCCGGTTCCATTTTTTCGGTTGTTCAAACACAAGAGTGACTCCCGGAGGCGGACGTCCCGTTCCCGAGGTGTAAAAACGAAATCAAACATGCTAATGGATTTCCACTGTTTTGGGAGGCGCTACCATTATTACTTCACACCCGGGGGGAAAGATCTGCGGTGGCGGATCGGAAACCCGGTAGTGGCCGGATCGTAGGCGCGCTCTAAGTGATTGTTTTCGTTTCAATCTGACGCTCCGTCCGATTCTGGTCGTTCCCGGGGTCGTGGAAGGGTTACGTGATACTTTCGTGCTTCCGTTGTACCTTGTTTCCTTTCTGTAAACCGAATAAGAGAGCTACCCTTATTCTGGTGCAGCATCCGATACAATATTGGAATGGAATGTTGTGAATGCTATGCTCTTAACTAACGTTTAATTTTTACATTTACTGGTTCAAGTCCAATCAAAACGAGTCTCCGTTGTTTTGATAAAATTTACCCCCGATTAAAATCAAATAGCTCCTACTATGCATTTAAATGATACTTCCTCTATATAGAGTCTTTTTGAAAGCTCGGAAAATTCCTTGTTTAAATCAACCAACTGTGAAATAGAGCAAAAGCATATTCCTCCCAAAGAAAAAAAATAATGATGACTCTTTCTTTATGCCTCCCTCTCCCTTTGCAGGTACCATTTCCGGTTCGGTCGGGTGAAAAATCGACCAGGACAGGCCATGCGAAACGGGATCCGAGCGCTCTCTAGGCCCTAGCCATGCATAATGAGCCCACCCTGCAGCCCGCGAGGGAGAAGTCACTCCCGAACACCACCGGCCCTGGTCCCGCTCCCACCACCACCACCGTCACCGTCGGCGCACCGTCCACTTCCCCCCTCGTCAACGGCAATGGTGCCGTACCGGTAAGTCCCAAAGATCGCCCTTTTCCCCTTTCGCGTCAACGTGCTGGCGAAAAATCATTAACGGAAACGCGCACGAGAGGGCGCGCCCTTTCCCGCCTAATGGATGATGTAATCCCCTCGGAAAGTTTGGGTAGAAAAAAAAAATGGTTGCCCCCGATCACCACCGGAAGAGAGGGATCTTCCTTCATCCCGGACGGCGGGAAAAATGAGGTTAATAAAGCAAGCAAAAATAATGCCCAAACCACCGCCGGCGAGAACTCACCCCCCTCCCCGTGGTGCACAAGGGTGTTCGCTAAAAGTAACAATAGAAAATCGATCAAAACTTCACGCTGTTTCGGAGGCCCCCGGTTGGGTTTCCCGAGCGATTTTTCACTAAAAATCGATTACGCAACCTTTTTTTTTGGGAGCCACACCACAGGGGAGAGGGAGTAGGTGGTGACTAGCCCAACCTCCCCCCCAGCAAATGGTCAACAATGGTCTATCTTTTCCCTTTAACACGCCGTGCGGGGCTTTAACCATCATCTGTTAACAAATTCCAACGTTGGGTTCGTCACTTTCGGTGGAGTTTAAATCTTTCTCCCGTTCGTTCTGTAAATCTGTAGTTCCGCGGTAAACAAATTGAACAAATCGAACACCCAATGCCAAACCGTCATTAGGCGATGGAATTCGACCCAACACGGGCGCGTGTGTGGCACGGAAGGAAAAAAAATTCCGAAGAAGTCGCCCGAAGTGTGCGGCCTATGTTCGCGCAAGATTGCACCCTTTTTCACGCACCACGGGGGCGGCAGATCAAATCGCAGGCGTCGTGACGAGGCTTTATGAAGCACACTGGATGCTTTCTCATCCGCGCTCGCAGGAAGATCGCATTTCAAACCGTCGCTGTACCGTTCGGCGGGAGATTTATTTATCCCTTCCTATGTGGCGGAATGTGGCGAGAAGCCAAACCAGAGAACAAACAGACGCTAACAAACAAACACACGTGAGAAACTCTTATTCCTCACTCGCGCTCGATGATGTGTACGAATGTAGGGATGATTAAATAAATTAAAATACTTTTCACCACCGCATCGTCGTCATCTTCAGCATATAGGAGCATGTTATGTCGTCGCTGTTCACGCCACAGCATCTCCACAGCTTTGTCTTTGATCCGTTTCCGTCGGGAGAAGGTCGGGGTAGGGTTAGCTCTCCTGAGTCGGCATCGTTGATTAATGTTTTCTACCCGCTTCGAAACACTCGTCTCGTCTTGCACTGGTTTGCGTACTTCGAGGTTTCCTGCGACTTAAAAGCTCGGCAAATCATCCGCAGATGATCGCCGGCTGATGGTAGAGTTACGATCTTTTACGATGGGACTTTCCTGCGTCGTAGTGAAAGCACCCACAATGCGGTGTCATTGTTTTATGATGTCGACGTCGGTTTATACTATTTTCTCCGGCGATAAGTGCTGATGGAAGACCGTAGATTGCGGGTGCTACTGTTGTCGGGGTCGGTTCGTATTACTTTTTGAAGAATGGACACACTGTTTCCACGCTGCCGATGTCATACACCATAAACTGCTTCATATTCCAAACACTTGTCAGTGCCTTTTTCACGCGACAATAATGGCTCGTGTTTTGCTCACCGATTATTTAATCTCTCGCAACGATAAACGCATTGTTATTGACCGTGTAGCAGCAGCGATTCGATAAGATTTACCACGCCTTATCTCAGCCTTTGCATCGATGGCTTTCGCGCACGCAAGCAAGCAACCAACCCGTCTAACAGTAGCTCCTACCCACGTCTGTTCGTTCGCCAATCTTCCCACTTGAAAATGTACGTGTTTTACACCGAATCGAACGGTGTTGCTCCTGATTCCGTCGGGGTATGCCGAATTCCGGGTCGGTGGCCAAGATTTCGGTAGCCAAAAATGGAAATTCAAACATAAGCCTTCAACCGGGGCGAGGTGTGTGTGCGTGTGTGGGTCGAACGGCTGCCCAAGTCGCCGTTAGATCCAGCTGCCAGTTCGGTGCGGAACTTTAAATTAACACCGGGCTGAAGAGCGCGATTGTAGGTTGATTCTGTTGATTTTTCCATCGCGGTTTCTTTCGGCGGCGGTGGATTTTGATGGAAGCGCAAAAGGAAAATGAACGGTTTCTCGGGGCCTGGGTGTGCACCGCCATTCATATTTCAATTTTTCCACCGAACGTAAAATAAATGCTTCCCATCGCGAGAAGAGGTGCTGCCCAAAACAAGCGAAACAACGTTGAGTTTCATAATTCCACCGAAGGGCTGAAGCCGTCTGACGTTCCCCCCGTTGGCGAAGGCAGATTTGTTTTGATTTCGAATAACTCCTTCCAATCGACAGGCGGTACTCGAGCGCTCGGCAAAATCAACACACTTTGAAGGGCCAACCGTGGCGCAAACATTATTCAGTTGCATCGGGCCTGGAGAAAAAAAAAGGTAGCCGAAAAGGTTTTCACACGCACGCTGCTCGTTCTCGCACAAATTGCAGGAATGCCTGACCCGTCCCGGGAAACATTCCGGATGGCCTTTCGCCCAGCCGAGTGTTGAGCCGATTGGATTTCGTTCGGAGCCAAAGAAGAAGGTGTTTATTTAATAACCTCATCCATCAAAATGTGGAGCAGCTTTCGACGCTCTCGACGTTAGGTTCAAGAGCTCCAACCCGGTGGATGAATGACAAAGAAAGAGGGATGCTGTGCCTCCCCAGTGGGAGGTCAGAACACACACACACCACACAGAACGGTCCAGATTTACTGTTAACAAATTTATTTTCGACCAGCAAGAGCTCGTTCTCGATGCCGGAGGTCGCTTAAGAAGGACCCTCTCCGAATGCGAGACAGTTTTCCCGCATCGAGGGGGTGCGATGATAAATCTACGACGGTTTACGAACCACGGCTACTGTTTGTGTGGCGGAGAACAGCTTTTATCGAGCAAGAAACGGGAGGAACCCAATCGCGAGCCTCGAAAATATCGTCTCGGATTAAAGAAATCATTTCAACGGAGCGATAAAATCATGTCCATTTTTAATGGCGAATATTTATCATCCGACTGCTGCTCGGCCACTGGCCACCCAGTGGATTGGAGTCCGGGGTGCGCCCGGTTTTTCCTTGAGCTGATGGATGCGATGAAATGATAATTTATCACTCGATAGAGAATTAATGAAGGTCGCCGTAAGAACTCGATTCAAAAAGGGCACTCGGAAGGAAACAAGAATATGACCTCCTCCTCCCTCGACGGGGGGAACTCCCTCCCACTCCCCCTCAGCAAATCACCTGGGAATCGCTCCACTAATCCCCTTTGGAATGGGGTTGAACAATTATCACCCGCTTTATTTTTAAGCCAATTTCTTCGGCTGCTCACTTTGTCTGTTATCAGATGCAGACGGACATGCAGACATGCGCCGACACTAACCGCTTGGAATGATGACACATATCTTCCCGCTGCTACACACAGTCACCCGCCGAGTTTTTCCCACGCGAACTCCTCAACATTGCATTGTTGCATGCAATATTTCCGTTTTGCGATAAGAAAACTCGCACATCCGAAGACAACTGTTCGGTATCTAAGCAAACTACACACACACGAGAGGGCGCACGAGAGAGGCAGAAGAGAAGAAGCGGAAGGTGATGATACCTGCATTTTCTCGCCTCCCCAAAGAAAGGTGCGATTGTTTTGTGGCTTTTCCTAGCCATTGGTTCGATTTTTTTTTTTCGCTTCTCGAATTTCCGTTCGCTTTTAACCCCGGCTTTCCCGGCTCTTTTCCCTCCGTAATATGATCGAGGAGTTCACACCTTTTATTAGTTAAAACACCGTCCCTCCTCCGACCCTCCCTTCACGCCTCGAGGGTCTCAAACCATTTTTCCATCACGAAAATGCTTTTAAGAGGAAGAATGAAGGTGCTCCAACCTCCTAAGGTGTGTGGTTTGCAAAAAAAAATCTAACAGACGGCAGGCACTTTTCAAATAGTTTGTGTGTGTGTGTGTTTCCAAGGTGGGAAAAATGAGGTCTCGTCTGCGTCGTTTATCTTATCGTCGAGTCTCGAGCCGAGTCGTTCCGGCGATCGGGAGTAATCGGAAGCTTTTAACGGGAACATCGAAACACCGGTTTATTCATCCGAAATAAGTGCCTCTCCACGGGGAGCACCTTCACAATCCGACGGTGATGCAACATTGTGTTCGAGCTGGCGCTTTTTCCTTTTAGAAGGAACCACTGAAGTTATAACCGGGTCAGTTAAATAAAATCAATTTAATTTTACAGAAGGGCACAAGACAAATTCAAGAAACATGTTCGCTATAATTCCCCTTCCAAAAACTCTCGAATGCTGGGGAGTCTCCTCCTCGAGACGTTCGAAATCCAAAGGTGAACTTCGTTTACTTTCGCAAAAAGACAACCACAAATGGCGCACGAAACAATACAAGCCGTGGGCGACGTCCGACGCGGGCTTTTGCTTGAATGACAGAGCGACCCTTGCGGAATGTCGTCTTTCTGGTGGCCTTTTCACCCACGACCTCGCGCGAACGAGGGGAGAGGTTGGTCGGTAGGGGTGGAGGGACGCAAATCAGTTGTTCAAACTTTGCAGATTGCTTCACGCAGATCTGGTGGGTCGTTCTTGTTCATTTCTTCAACTCGGACAACACTTGAACAACTGAAACAAACGAATAATTCCCAAAGATCCCTTCCACATTTTATCCAACCCCTTCCAAATCCCGCCTTCCCTTGTTTTCCACCCCCTTACAGTTACAGTTTAGTCGCGTGTATTCTCTTCCACCTTCTCTCCCTTTCGATCTCAAAAGACCTCACGCGTGTAATGGCGGAAGTTTCCCTCGCCCAGTTTTCCCTCACCCCGAGTGACCCGCACGCAGTTTGCGGTTTCAGTTGCGCGCACTTATCTTCTCCACCCAGCATTTGCTTGGATTTCAGCTAATGGATAGATAAGTTTTATTAAACGTCTTCGTCACCTCCGCTTGGGCCGGCTTCGAAGCGGAAGGAAGAAAAACACTTCCGCCGCGGGGGTTGGAAAAAAAACGCTAACCAAAGGAACTATGCATTTATCTTTCACTCACGACACTCCTCGTTGTGGGGGGAAGCAATTTAAGCAGGAAAACAAAAACACAGCATCACAACGCCTCCGGTGACAATGCGACTGCCGGACTGATGACGTGCGCCTCGACGCGTTTCTTTGCATGTTTCCTTCCTGACGTTTTTTGTGTGTTTCCTTTTCGCGCACACGGGGGAACCCATTAAACTCAACGGGAAAAATGTATGCAAGCCGAGGAATGCCTTCCTCGACGACGCACGAGAAAACGTGAGGCAATGTTTGACAACAAAAAAAAGTGCGCCTACGA
Source organism: Anopheles coustani (assembly GCF_943734705.1). Classification (NCBI taxonomy): domain Eukaryota; kingdom Metazoa; phylum Arthropoda; class Insecta; order Diptera; family Culicidae; genus Anopheles; species Anopheles coustani. Next base: position 96,804,549 of record NC_071288.1, on the reverse strand, counting down.
ACATGCGTTGCCAATCGTTGTTCACCCACAACGATTCATGTTTTTTCACCCGCAAAATCAACCCGGACTGCGCACCATTTCCTTCGATCCGGTTGTATTTTACTGACTGTTAACTGCTAAATCCTGTGGTGGAGAAAAATTAGCAACAAGTAAAACGATCTGAACGTTCCATAATCGTTTTTGGTTTATTTTGGTACTCAAATGCTTTAAAACAAAATGTGAATACCTTAATCACCGGAAGAATACATTTTTATCAGGGTATATCTAGACACTTGTTGAAATTAATTAACAGCGTTGTTTAGAATAGCTAATATAAACAACTATTTCATGCCTCACCAGTGTTGAATTAAAGTAATATTTAATATTTTTCTATAAGTGATATTTAAGAAAAGACCTCCAGAGTCTTCATAGACTATAGAAAACGAGCGACGAGACTAATTCATAACACCACACTTAATTTTCGTATGTGAAAAATATGGTGTTATACACATAGAAATATTGTATTCCTTCACAAAAGTTTTTGAAATGCAATTATAATTCAAAATTCAACCATCCTCGGTCGTCGTTTCACGTCGTCAAAAACCCAACTTCTCCGTCCCGTCCAATATAGCTATCATTACATCGTGGCCGAAGGGACACGTTGATCGAAAACATGGCTACGCGATCGACAGCCACACGTGTTGCGCTCAAGGAGAGCAGGTGTGTCCCCGGCATACAACAGCATACATTACAACCACCACCACCACCACCACCATCGTGCTCCTTCCATCGTAAGAACGGCTTTCGGCGCAAAGCGCTTTCATCGGTTTGCGACGAACGGCAGCATGACAATGTTGGCAGCATAATGATGGTGTCAAAAACCGGCCGGTTCGGCCGCGTGGAATGTTGCCGAACCGTTTAACGGCAGCCGCCTGCCAGCGCGATGTTGTTCTACGCAATTTTTCCAACCCCGTTTTTTCTCCGTTCCCCTCGCCCTAACGGTAGTTTTCTGTTTTCCAACACCAAAAAATAACGTTTATTTGATGAACGGGGTGGAAGCCGGTGTCCCAGTTTTCTTTCGGGGCCCGGTGTAGGATGCACGCCGGTCAATTAGACGCCATTGATAACATGTAGAGCAGCGTGGTCGGGAGCCGTGCCGGATAATAGTGTGTGTCCATATTTGTGCGCGAGGTTGTGTATGCGCGTGTGCCTCATTATCATAATTCGATCGCACTTTCTCCCCAGGACCAGATGGGGAGCAACTTCCACCCTGGACGCTGTCGACGAAGAAAGTAGACGCAAATTGTAAGGAAATAATATCCTACACAAGAAGGACCCACCACAAGGAACAAGCGGGAGAGGGAGGGGGGGATGCAGATGAAGAGAGGAAAAGTAAAACAATCGCACACGCGCAAGTAATTGACCACCGGTGTGGCCGGTAAAGCCCGGAGACGGCACGGAGATCGCCCAAAGATTGAGTCGAAACGAAAGACTTCAACGCGGCGACGAAAAGCGACGAACGGAATTGAGATGTCCGAATGGTTCAAGGACAGCGTGAGAGCGTGAGACATGCGTGAGAAGGGGGCAAATAAAATTCGGAGTGCCATGTAGCCCAACCAGGCACGAAGTGCTCGTAATAAATAAACAAACCTCGAAAGATTACCCCAAGGAGAAAGGTGTGGAAGTTATTCTTTTCAGCAAACAAGCCACAAGGGTGATGTTTTTATTTGGCCTTTCCCTTGAAAGTGGTATGAAAAATGGCTTCGATGCAACATGGAATCGCTGTTCTACTTTCCAGTCGGCTTTTCAAGTCGCTGCAGCTTGTTGTCTCCCAAATAAATTCGTGATTAAACGATCTTCTTTCAGCAATCACTTTCCGTCGGGTTTAATGAATTTGCGTAATAAAATAGGTATGACGCACTTCACGGCCCCCTGGTATTTGTGATCATAAATATCTAAATAGGTGGCAAAGGAGGCAAACAAAAACTTCTGATCGTTTCTAGCCACCAGAGTAATAGGAAGCAAATGGCTGCATTACGTTTTTCGGCAGCTCGCGTCGAACCTTCCCCAACGCAACCTTCAAAACAAAGGCAGGAAAACACTTCCGCCCGGAGGAAAACACACCCGTTCCCGACGACGATCGACGCTCTTCAGTTCGTCCATTGTGTTCCTGCTGCCTCGAGAGTCCACTTTTTTTGTTAGAAGAGTAGAGAGGCACAAGATTTGGCAGATATTATCTATAATTACGGACGTGCGAATGCCCGGCTGCGCCAGTGTTTTCCCTCCCCAAATTGAATCCGAGGAGCGGGAGTTAAGTTTTGAAGGGGGGAGGGGGAGGGAATTAATTTTCCCATTCTCACCAACCAATGGCCCCGCACCCCCTCACCCCGTGCACTTTGAGGAGTGAGTGTGGAATTTGAATTGTTCGACCGCGGCGGACTCTCGGCGGACTCGAAAATAAATTGGGTTTTCCGACAACACACACCCGCCCGCCCGGCCCTCCTCCTCCTCCTCCTCCGTCGCGAGAGGGTTGGCCGAAAGTGGTTAACGAAAATAATAACAAACGAAACGAACCGAACACCGAAACAGTTATGTTCAGTCCAGTCCCCTGACGGCGTTCACTTGTCTGCACGGCGAAAAGGGCACGCCGGGGTTGGATGGAGCATAACATGAAATATGGGTGTCATCTTCCCAACCGGCCGTCGTCGTCATCATTAAATGCCTGCCCTTAACTCCCTGGCGAAGGCGGGGCGAACAGAGATTGAGATAATATTCCAAACCCGTCAAGTCAACACTTGTTGCATTCGAGTGCAATTTTGCATCAAGAAACAAATGTTTATCCATCAAATGAATGCAGAATGATGCACGGCAGCTTAATGCAATTGGACATCTGTTTACGCGCTCGCCAGGCAGCCCACAAACAATTGATTCCGAAACACGTCCGAAATGTTATGATTTGCTTCGGGTTTATTCTCAAGACTCAATCATACCTTGAACTCAATCTTGATCCTTGAAAAAGTCCGGTTCAATCTTTGACATTGATTAATATGTTTTTAATTATTTGCAACACCTCCACGAAGCTGCAAAACTGCCATAACATTAAACGCGAATTGCGTCACCGTTGCGCAAGAGAGGAAGGTCTATAAAGTAACTCGTGATAATTAAATCTCTTAATGGGGAGGGGGGCAATAAAACTAATACTTAAAGAAATCGCACAGCATTTATTTATTTTTTCCTGCTCATGATAAAAAAAAAAAACGCCGGGCAGGACATCATTTTCACGCCGCAATCACGTTTCGATATATTCGCGAGCAGATCGTGCGTGACGATGAATAATTAAAGCCACTTAGTCGAAGTCGAACGCGAGGAGTAAAAACCACCCGATCGTGCGTACTAGAGGGGTAGGTTTTGAAATGACCAACGAGACGAAGAAGAGCGTCGGTGAGGGATATATGGCGGCCATTTGGAGTTTGGATTATCCGAGGACCGGAACTCTCCGGCTCGCCCGACGTGTGTTTTATTTTAATCGCACCGGTAATAGGCTTGGCTTCCCACATTAGCTTCCTGAATCCTCCCGTCGACAGCGGGAACGAGCCTCGCAAATGGCTAAATTATGGCCGCAATATGTTTTCACACTGTCGCAAAATGCGGGACGATACGTCTAATAAAAAAAAGGTGGCACTTCGGTATGAAATAAGCTTTGGAGTGTGTGTGTGTGTCCTAGCACGCAATCGTACCACCTTTGAAGGCGTCTCCCGCTGGGAAATGCAAATGCAGTCTGGAACGAACGCCGAACGAAACTAGTTCGCCACAATCTGCGTGCTTTATTGCAGCATCGATTGCCTCCGGAGGCAGTTTCGGACCGGCTTTTTTCGCATCCAGTTTGAGTCGCCCATTTATTGCCTTTTTAAATGAGCATGCCAGAGAGTTTTCCCCCGTCACACATCGCGGGTTCATAAACGTTTTATTATTTCTGAACGGTCGGCTCATATTTCAACTCGTTCTACATGTGGTGAACGGAAAAGCGGTTCTTGTAACACGATATTTTAAAGCTACATCGGGTTGTTTGGAGGTCTGATTTTTCTGTTTCTCTTACTATCCTTTGGTTACCTAAACAAAAAGCAGTAAATCATTTCTTACGACAATTATATACTTTCACTTTTCCGCGTCTATGATTCGTCAAACACAATTATTTTATTCCTACCATTACTAAACTTCCATTTCTTCTTCCAAACGCGCATAATCGAACGGAAGGAAGCGAGTTGTTGTTTATTTATTCAACAAAACGACACCCCAACTGCCGATACGAAAAGCAAAAGGGCTTTGTGCTTCGCTCGACCATTCATCATGAAAAGGCAACAACATTATGAAAATTACTCACGGAAGGAAGCAAAAGGTTTGCATCGTGAACAGCGTGTGCCCCCCCTCCGTCCAGTTCCTTGCCTCCCACGTGCACACTTACACTTTCTCCCTTCGACAAATCGGTTATAAAACGCGTCCCTTGGCCAATAAGGCCCTAAAACAAACTCAAGCAACTTATGGAATACATAACTGGAATATTAAAACCCCAATGATTTACTCAGCGATAAAAAATGACCAGTGGAAAGAAAACGGCGACAGAGAAAAAATGACGAAAAGAAACTATCCTTCAGGCCTCATTTGCATTCCTTCATCTTCAACAATAAGTCCTTACTTACTTACCCCTTTCCATTAGCGCCCCAGGTCTGCTTCCCTTCCTTAGGCCAAGCCAAGACGTCTTTTCTGTCTACGTACTGAAATACTTGCTGCTTCTTTCTTTCATTACGGTGTCGGAATGGTTGTCGAGTCGTTTAAATCATTGTTTGTTGTTTGGTCAAATTTATTTGAACGCACAAGGTATATTTTACTTTTTATTTTCATATCTCCTCATGCTCATTCTATCAAGATAATATCAAGTACAATATTTCAAACACTCTTTTCTCTCTCTTCGTTACGGCTTGAAGATTGTGCCGCTCGGCTTTTTTTCGTGCCCCAACCTTGTCGCACTCGCTCTCCCACGCTTTATGATCTACTTTTCGTCCGCCGTGAGTCGTCGATCGACAACCTTTGCCTTACGGTTCGGAGGCACAAACCGCTCTGGCGTCGCCTGAGCTGAATCCATTTGCGCCGCCGACTAGCGACCTTAGAACGAGGATGGTTTTTGCTGGTCGTGACTCAAGTCTTTCCGCTTCGCGCGGATCCTTCCCCGAGTGCGACCCGTCGCGAAAAAGACCCCTCCCAAGGGGAACTAGAAGTAAAGAACAGCTCATACTCGGGGTACATTGAGTGATTATTACGTCGCCGAGTCGCGTCCGATGGAAGGGATTTAAAGGTTTCTTTTTTTATTGTTGATTCTCCTCCTTTAGATGATTTCCGAAGAACGCGTTCCATGTTTGTATACGATCCGCATCCGCTTGTGATCATGCAAAACCGCACCGGGGGAGGAAAAATATCCCCTGAGCTGAGCCCACTGTGCATTGCAGCATCCCACCCGATTTGGCCCGAAAAGAAAATGCCTTTGCGGTGCCCTTTTGCCTCGGGAACTCGCTCGCGGGACACGCTTCACGCCCCGGGTGGAAAGGCAATAATTTACGCGATTTGTGTCCTACCGGACGTCGCCAGGCGGTCGTCGAAACCATGGCGTCACCGTAAACTTCCCCGAGATGACGACGACGAAGAAACGCGAGATCGGAAAAAGAAAACCATTCTGGGAATGGGAAAGGGACATTAGTTCATTCCTCGAACGTTCTTGCATTCTTTCGAGTCTTTCCCTTTTCTTGCTTGTTTGGATGGTTCCTTCTTCAGTGTAGAATCAATGCTCGGGGAACTTTACCATCGCTCCACAAATTGAAAATTAATAAACTGTGCTATGATACTCACGGAAAAACTCTCATAATGCCAGCGTGCCAGCTTGTCGCTTTCCTTCATCAAACCTCGATCGGCATATTTTCAATCCAAAGAATCGATTACCAATGGGTTTTTCCGGTTAATGTGTACTTCTAATGTGACAAAAACGGTTAATTAACGGTTTGCTTTCCATTCTGCAGGAAAACACTAACCGGACGCCACTGCACGAGGCAGCGTCCGCCGGGGACGAGGCGAAGGTGGAAGCCCTCCTGGCCGCCGGTGCCGATCGAAACGCGAAGGAGTCGGTGGTAAGCGGAGCAAATCGGTACATTCCCTCGACCGAAGGCAACTAATGGCCCTTTTTTCTACTTTCCCCCCACCAACAACAGCACGGGAATAATCCACTGCACGAAGCGGCCTGGAAGGGGTACAGTCGGTGTGTGAAGCTGCTGTGCGCCCTCCCCAAGACCGCCCCCGGGAAGCCCGCCGGCGGAAAGGGGCTGTCGATCGATCTCCTGAAGGACGCCACGAAAATCAAACACGCCCTGCACGACACCAAGGGAGCGCTCCACAGTGCGCTGCTCGGAACTCGGAACTTCGGTGGCTTTTCCGCCCTCCACCTGGCCGCCCAGAACGGACACAACCAGAGCTGCCGGGAGATCCTGCTCGCCGGCGCCGATCCGGATGTGCAGAACAACGTGAGTGGAAGGACGAAGAAGCATCCACCGGTTCGGAGAGTTAATTGTTTGGTTGTTTCGTTTCCAGTATGGTGATACGCCGCTGCATACCGCGTGCCGGTACGGACATGCCGGGGCCATCCGGATCCTGCTGTCGGCCAAGTGTGACTTCGAGCGAATCAACCTGAACGGCGACACGGCGTTGCACATCGCGTGCGCCATGGGACGCCGGAAGCTGACACGGATTCTGCTGGAAGCGGGTTGCCGTCAAGACACCAAAAACGCTCAGGTAAACAGACGGCCGAACTGTCAACGTTTGAGCATACTAGATCGTGAAAATCATCATAGTAACAACGATAAACATTCTCCTCACGTAACTATGGTAACGCTCTCTGCAAACGAGATTCCGTTAACCATTAAAGTTAACCAATGATATCGATTGATGCTGAGATATTTACTGACAGAAACAATTCTATAATCCATTTGTAAAAAGTACTTTCATCACTTTCATTATACTTTCATTCTGCCATAAGTTTTAATTTACCAAATCTACTTCTTTTCCAACACAACCGTGTATTTTCACCTAAATATTCCTTCCCAGCTTGTCGACCAAAGCTGGGTCTCATGTTGACTTTATTAATAACATTGATTTATTCTTACTCTAGGATGAAACGGCACGGGACATTGCGCAGCGCAAAAATCTGGTCGAAATCATCAACATCCTCAACACACCGGTCGAGCTGTCCCCGAGGCGGTCGCGCGAGCGTTCGAGCAGCAGCTCGCACCAGAAACAACCGAACCAACCGAAGGAACGCTCTGGCGGGAAGAAGGCTGGTCCGCAGGAGAATGGTCGTCGGTCGCGGAGTAAAGAGGAACCCACCGCAGGTGGGGGTGGGCGCAAATCGGGCCGAAGGAGTGCCTCCAACGATGAAACGAAGGCTGGAGCGACGGCGGGAGCGGCGGCGGCTGCGGCGGAAGTAGACCCGAAGCACTGGTCGCCGTACGGTTGCCACTACTTTCCCGATCCGCGCAACTTTCCCTCGCCCAAGCTCGAGACGCTGCCAAAGGAACCGCTCGGGAACGGCGAGCAGTACTTCCTCGATCTGGCCGGCAACATCCGGAAGGGCCCGGTCGGCGTGGGCAACACGTGCTACTGCGCCCCGTTCTTCCGGCATCTGGAGCAGCGGATGAACCAGAACCGGCGCAGCATTCGCAAGTACGTGCACCGGGCGACGGAGAAGCTGGACAGCCGGATGACGGCGCTAGCGATGCGTACCGACGACCAGATCGAGGAACTTACCAAGTGAGTATTAAGAGTCATCCGCGGAACGGTTTCGACAGCTAACTAAGCGCATTCCCCTTTTCCAGATCGATGATCGCGAACCGGGTGCAGTGCGAGAACAAGCGGCTCCATCTGGAGCAGTGGCTGAAGCGAGGCATTGCGGAACGATCCACCACCACGGCGACGACCTCCGGCGCCGGTCCGCATAACAGTAACAGCAACAGCAAGACCAAAAAGGACGAGGCGAACACGAACACGCTGACGCGCTGCCGCAGTCTCGAGCTGCTCGACGATCACGACGACGCACACAACATCGCCTCGGGCTCACTCATCCTGGACGATCAGCTCCTGAAGTGTTCCTCCACGCCCACCAAACAGATGTTCTCGCGTAGCATCGACTTCCTGGACGCAACGGCCGTGATGGACGACGACCTGGTTGGGGACGATGCGGCGGACCACGACAGTCGAAGGCAATCGTCGACCCATCGGCTTCTGCGAAACCAGCAGCACCGGCAGCAGCTGGAGAGCCACCTCCGGATGCTGCAGTACTCGGGAGTGGCTGGAGGAGGAGGAGGAGGAAGATCCACCGGCCATCAGTCGGATGCGCTTGAGAGTTCCACCAATTCGAACGCGAAGAACCATTCCGAGTCCGCCGAAACACCTCCGATCCCTGAGTCACGACGAGCTCGATCGTCATCCATTTCCGGGCGCGACAGTTACTCCTACTCCTCGGACACCAACAAGGACAACGATCGGGAGAAGCATCGGGGAGAACCCGTCGTATTGTCGGGTCGCCGAGACAAGCGTCCGATTGGTGGCGGCACGTCCTCCAACAACACGCCATCTCCGGTGGGGAAAAGTGAAAAGGCCAAAGTGACCGAGCGGCTCGAGGAGCTGCTGAGCAAAACGAAGAAGATCCTCGAACTTGAGAAGCTTACAAGCAAGGCTGCTGCTGGTGGTGGTGGACCATCCCCACTGATCGGAGGAGGAAGTGTCCCAACGGCAGCCGGCAGTCCGGCACCAGACAACCGGTACATCCTCGCGTTGGACAAACTTCGGGACATCCATCACTACGAACCACCGACGAGTGGTGGTTCTGGGAAGTCTCGTACCAACTCCCGCGAGTCGCCACCCGGTGGCTACGACATTGCGCAGGAGATGGAGAAGATAACGAAATCCCTACTCCCGGCCGCACCAGTTTCGCCCGAGATCGCGAAGGACATCACAACGCGAAAAGAGCGTCCGACGGCCGTTTACCAGCTTGCCTATAGACCAAGGCAGGGTTCCGCAACTCCCCTCTCAACGACCCCACTGTCCACAATGTCCCCAAGCTCGTCGTTGCTCGGTGGCGGTCAGGGACAACGGTCGAACCGAGGTTCGCCACATCTCGCTTCGACGAACTTTATGGCGGAAGAACACACAACCGCACCAGCTCCCGAGGAACTGGAAGACGAAGACGAAGAAGATCAAGACGAGGACGAGGACGAGGAGGAGGAAAGGTATGGTACGTCCCCTGTGGGAGCTGCGGCCTCGAACGGCGGGGGAGTGCTCATGAATGGGTTCTACTCGAACAGTTGCTTTGACGACATGATGCCTAGTTCGTCCAACACAACGATCAAATCGGCTGCACCTCGTCATCGTCCGCCGGATCACTCCGACGATGAAGACCATGGTGGGGAGGAAGCGGAGGCAGGACCCGAAAGCGCACCGCAAGAGGAGGGAGACGAAGAAGAAGAAGACGAAGAAGTCGGTAGTGATTCCGATCGGTGCGATCTGTCGGCGATGGCAAACTTGGCCGAGCTGAAGGAACTGAAGAGTCGCATCCTGAACGGAACCAACTGGCGCAGTCAGGTGCTGCAGAAGAGTGTCCAGGAGCTGCTGCGGGGAGCGGAGACGGGAGACAGTGGTCCGATGCCTATGCAGGCCGGCACCGATGATGATCCGGCGACGGAAACGAACCGTGTTAGGTACATCATCTCGAAGCTACAGCAAAGCTGTTCCATCGGCGAGGGGGAAACGGCGGCGGTGGGAACGAATGTGCGAGTTACCGCCCACCAGGGACCACCCCCTCTGGCACAGTGCGAGGACTTTTCCGACAGCAGCGAAGATGATGAGGACGACGATGACGACGACGACGATGATGAGGAAGACGAGGATTGTGTCGATGGACCGCCGATGCCAAGGGAAGGAATGGGATCAAATGGGCCTCAGAGCGTCCCCGAAAAGGCGGAACGGGGAATCGCCACCGCCCGGAGTCTGATTCAGATGTACGAGCAATCGACGGCCACCACGACCGTCCTTGTCAATGGGGGGAAACACCAGGGAACCGGGAACGCCACGCTGCATGTCAACTCGGTTCCGAAGGATGCCTACTTCCACGAACTACCCGCGAGGAAGCACCTACCACCGCCGGAACTTTCGTCGATGATGGCCGACCCTTCCGCAAGCCACCCACTGTTGGCGTCCCGTGTGCACCAAACGGCACGTAGCCGGAATCCACTTCCCTCGTATCTGCTCCAAGAGGGCGAACTGTTTCACCAGCAGCAGCAGCAGCATCAACAACCCCCAAGCAGTTCTCACTACTTCGAAGAGCCAGTCCTTCACCATGGCAGTGCATTCTCCATGCCATCGGATGGGTTCTTGCCGCCGGTGGGTCTTCCTTCCTTCCACCACAGCCACCACCACCAGCAGGTCCAGATCCATCATCCGCCATCGTTGAACGACGAAGGGTTGCTCCCGGCGGAAAAGCTCCTATCGGCAAGGAAGTTCATCAACCCATCGACGGTGTCGCTCGCCAGCACCGGAACTCCTTCGCCCGAGTTCCCGCTCTACCATCATCACAACAACCACCATCACCATCAGCAGGCGCAACCACAACAACAAATGCCACCTCAGCAGCAGGTGAACCACCACGGGGCGAACCACGTCATCGGTGGCCATTCGCACGCCATGATGACGATGATGGCGTCAGCGGCGGCGGGAAGAAAGTCAGCCGACAACCTATCGAACGACGACTCGGGATACGTCAGTGGGAAAGTGAGCGAAATTCACATCCCAAGCGGTGGTGCCAGTCCACTCCTTACCGCGGCCGGAGGATCATCCAGTAACGTGCTCATCATCCCACCGCCCGCCTCCTCCTCACCGAAGCACTTTCTTCCCTTTGGCCACCATCATCATCATCATCACTCGAACCCACTGATGGCGCCGGCTTCATTGCACCGGAACGGAGGACCTTCCCACTCGCCCCACGGCAGCAGTGTGGTGACGGCCATCATACCCCCACCGCACCCATCCGTCCTGCTTCATCCAACCGCAGGGCAGACACCGGCCCAACTGCACGCGGCCGTCGAGCAGAAGCAACAGACTCTCTACAAGCTGGGCGCATCGAGTTTAGTCTAGCCTGCTGCGTCGTTTTTATTTTTCTTTTTAGTTTTTGTACAGCCCAAGTGTAAGGAAGAAGAGAGATAGTGTTAATTTCTACCTAGCATAGTAGGCTCTTTTATCCTCCATTTTAAATTATTATCTTTCCTAGCCCTAAGACCCCTACCTACCCGTTGTGTATATCGTGTATAGGAGATCCTTTGTGCTACACCAACCTGTTATTTGAATGTGTTTTCTCGTTTTTTTTAAGATAATAAATCAAGAAGATGCAGAAGCACCATGTAAATGAATAAAACCGTAATTTTATCTGAAACCCTAAACCTCTTTTCAATCACATCCGGAAGACCTATTGCCTCCTGTAGCTTCATGAGTGTTAACACAACCCTTTGTAATCAAACAAATTGGGGAAATGTTGTTTTAAGCTTCAATCGACGCTAGCAGACGGAATGGAAAGTAGACAACGCTCAAGTCACTTATTATTTATTGAATACTGCCTTGTTGCGTTGTGATACATTTTTGCTGTAAAACAATACTGGCTTGTTCCTAATTTCACCTACTTTACCTACCGATTGCGTGGCAATGTTTGGAAAACCTCACCGGCTTGAACGATGTTAAAAGTGTGTCGAGAGGTCACTTGTTGCCATGATAGCGTCCACAAGCTTCCGGAGCGCACAGCAGGTCCGTAAAAGGTAAAATGTTGCTTTGATCTCCTGGTTCTTAAAGCATGCCATGAACTAACCGTTTGCATTAAAAAAAACATGAACAAATTTTGACGATTGTTCATTCAAAAATGAAACAACGTTAGCTACTTTCTTTTGAGAACATCATCAAGAGATGGAATTTCAGCAAACAAGTTTGATCATTTAACTTGAATTCGCCATGGCCAAAACAGTTAATAAACAACGATTGATATTTGTTTGCACTTCTACGTTTGCACGTTTGCTAGTTCGAGAATAAATAAAAGCCCTTTAAAGATCAATAAATGTATTCCTTTGTCGACTTCTTATTGCACTATCCGAAAAGATTATTTTTTTTTTTTTTTTGGTAAGTAAAGCAGCTTCAAAATATCCGAAAAAAATTCGCCCAAAGTTTACATTTCAAGTCGAAAAATCGGTCAAAAATTTTGCTTCTGCTACCTCCTGAAAATCCTGCGCTCCTGTTAAAAAAGTTGAAATTTTCAGCCCCAAAAATCGGCCCAAAGTGGCCGAAAAATCGATAAGAATTTTGCTCCTGCTACCTCCTGAAAATCCTGCGCTCCTGTTAAAAAAGTTGAAATTTTCAGCCCCAAAAATCGGCCCAAAGTGGCCGAAAAATCGATAAAAATTTTGCTTCTGCTACCTCCTGAAAATCCTGCGCTCCTGTTACAAAAGTTGAAATTTTCAGCTCGAAAATTGTCGGGCCCGCTCGCAGTCTCGGGCCCAAAAAGCGAGAAAATTTGGCCGAAAAGTAACAGGAGCGAAGGATTACCAGTTTCGTAGGAGGTAGCATCACCGGTCGAACCGGTACAACTGGTAACCGGTACAAGCGGTAATTTAGCCGAGACACTTGTCCGCAAGTCTTATACACAAGTTTCCCGTACAAGTTTCCCATACAAGTTTCCCATACAAGTCTTGCACACAAGTTTTGTATACAAGATTCCCATACAAGTTTTCAAACGGAAACTTATATGAAAAACTTGTACGCAAGACTTGTGGGCAAGTGTCTCGGCTAAATTACCGCTTGTACCGGTTACCAGTTGTACCGGTTCGACCGGTGATGCTACCTCCTACGAAACTGGTAATCCTTCGCTCCTGTTACTTTTCGGCCAAATTTTGTCGGTTTTTGAGCCCTAGTCTGCGAGCGGGCCCGACAATTTTCGAGCTGAAAATTTCCACTTTTGTAACAGGAGCGCAGGATTTTCAGGAGGTAGCAGGAACAACATTTTTATCGATTTTTCCACCTAAACTGGTCATTTTGGGCCGATTTTTGGGGATGAAAATTTCCATTTTTTTTACCAAAAACGATAGATTTAAAGCAGTTTAACTTGCCTAACTCAAATTCAATGCTTTTTAAACTGTTTTCGGATAAAATTGCAATGTTTTCGAATAATTAAAAACTGTTTAACTTACCTAAATTAATCTTTTTGCTCAAAATGTTATATTTTCGGATTTTTAAAAGTTGTTTTCCTTACCAAAATAACTCTTTTCGGATAATTAAACGTTGGTTAACTTACCTACTTCCCATATATTTTCGGATAATGTGCAATAATGAATCAACAAAGGGGTTATAGTTATTTAAAGCGTTTATTTATTCTACTAATTGATGATTAACCCGATTCCATCTGGGTAAAAAAAAATTCAAACGAAATAGTGTTTTCATTCGTTATCTTGAGTTTTACAATCTTCAATTTTGCTATTTGCTAAAAACGCCATTCTTAAGTATTACCTGTAGTACCTGTAGTTGTTAATATACATTTTGCATTCATCATCCAACACGTGCTTCCATCTTAGTGCAACCATTTCAAATTAATCCATTGAAGCAAGTATGAGAAAAACGGTGTCTATACTTCAGTTGGACCAGGTCAATAGATAATCGACATCCGGCTGTATAAACAAATGGTAAGCCAATCTATGAAGTAATTATGGATGTTGCAGAATTTATGTATCGCGTTTTTAAGCACGGTTTAAAGATTCATTAATCTCTGTTGCTTGATCGCTTATAATGTTTCGTGAATGTTTTCGATTGAGGCAAAGAAAGGTGATCACATCTGCAATCTTTGGGGTTTAAAAACAAAATTTACTACCCTTAAATCTAGCTTCGTGCACAAAAAACCAAAACAGTTTTTGCGAGATACAATTGTATGTAGGTCATCAAAATTCACCGCTTTTTGAGTCAAGCCAACACTATTTAGTTGTTGAAGAGGAAAAGGAGCAGCACGTCCTTAGCAGCATGCGTATCAACTTTTGTGAAAATCCGTTAAATAACCGTTGAGCTTTAATTGTTTTTCATTCGTTTTAGAGGATAGGTGTTGGAAAGGGGTAGAGAGATATGGGGATGTCAACAAACGAAGTCATTCAACCTTGGAAAATTAGCTACCTTCCGGCCAAGTTCGGTGGAAATCGGCCCGGTAGATTTTGCGTGATGCGATCACATACATACATATATTGGAGACCGCAAAATCCCATTAAACTCCATATTGTGGTTGCTAATCAGGAAGTGAATAACGCCGGAAGATATAACCGTGACGAGAAATAAGAAGAGTGTTTACACTTTTGTAGATGTATTGAACTTATTTAAAATGTATATAAAACTAACCCTAACAAAACTGACACGAAACGCGCCCTTGCGCCAGCGTAACACATTACAGCCACAGAAAATCCACCAAAGATGCCCGATGCCCCCGGGGGGAGGAACAGGGGCCCTTTTGGGGGGTGTTTCTTTTGCTTTACCACCCGATGCTGAATACGATGCGATGTTTAGGAGGCCAACGGTTGGATGCCAACTTGACGCGGATCGCCACCGGGCACCGGGACGGTATCGAGATTCTTCAGCAACATCGTCAACCAGTGCTTGGTAGATTTGTCCTCCTGCAGGCAGGCCGAAAACGTCCCATCGCGCAGCTGATCCGGCAGACATTGTCTCAACGCCTCACGAGCGCTATAAACGGGGATGGGAGAAGAAGAAATTAAACTAACAGTTGCATGGAACATCGAGCACTATACTTTACCGTGGGTTATCCGAGAGACGCAAATAGCAGCGAACTACGTGCTTTAACAGTCGTGCGGACGGTTCCTTCGAGAGCGATATCACCATTTTACCCTGCGTAAGAAGAAGCGTAAAATGAAACAACCGTCTAGCCCGTGCTCTCCCTTTTGCAACCTACCAAAATGATTGCGACGTGTGAGAACCGATCGTACGTATGGCAGATGTACGATAGGCCACTATCATCCAGCAAAATCTTCTGCAGTATGAACGTGGCCACCGTTTTGCTCAACTCCGAGCCCGACTCCATGATCCGCAGGCACAGCGGGATGATTTCGGTCGTAAGCAGGAACGTGATGACCTCTTGCTCGTCGGTCTGTAACCACCAAGAAAGGATTGTATGAAATGAAAGTAGTTATGGTGGGCGGTTTTGGACTGGTAAGTCAAGGTTACCTTCACCAGAGCTCCGATGACTCCGAGCGACGTCAGCCGAAGGTACTCGAAGGGCCGCGTCTTAGAGGTAGTATGTAGGAACGGGTAGAGGAACAGGGGAATATGTGCGGACAGGAACGCCGACCGTGTCTCCGGATGCGATGCCACACACTGCAGCAGGGCCAGCGCGTTGCACACCCGGTTCGACTGGTGTGCCGTCAGAGTTGCCGGATTGATAGAGGGATAAATGTTGATGATTTCCTGCAGCAACGCAGCTGTGGTTCCAAAGCTATGCCACAGCATCGGCGCCAGGTCGGAGACAGTCTCGCGCTTTTTGCTCAACTCCAACAGTGCCGTTTCACGCGTTTCAGGATTGGACAGTTCATTTATCCACTGCAAAACCTTCTCCGTGTGCGACGCCATTTGTAGATTTCCTGCAGCCGGACTTTGCTGTACCGCACTCATGATTTCGCTTAAACAGGCGCAATAAACTGCCCTGATGTATAAATCGAAGCTAAGGATTGCTTTGTCACAACACTTTTCCAAAAAAGAGCAGAACAAACCACGCAAAACGCAAAATTTTAACACTGTTTTTGTAGTGGCACAATCACTTTTGACATAGTGGTACGATTAGTGTTGACAAAATGGGGATTCGGAAGATCCAAAGATTCGATTCTTGCACGAATTCAAAAGATTCGATCCCGCAGGGATTCAGTTTCCCCATCACTAGTTTCCAAAGGGCTATTTTCACGCACTTTTACACTTCATTTTAACGCTACGTTCAAAATGGTAGTTGTTTACGCAATATGCTTCAATTGGAAAGTTAATTACTTTTTCGGACAAAATTTAGCATCACACACAAAGAAAAAAGCTGATTTCACCTCAACTGGAGTTGTCATTTATTGTCAGAAGATTTACTAATTTGGTTTTGCTATTTGAGTGCTGCCATTTGGTGTGCCTTAAGTTTTTGGACTTCATCAGCCCAAGTCATTCATTTTTACCGAAAGAAGTAATATCATATCATTATAACACTCGAAGTGTATCGTGAAGAAGGATGAGAACCAAATGCAGGTGTATTTCTGCGAATGAAAGTGCAGTTTATTTGTACGGAGGCCAAAGACAGTTCCTCAGAGTTGATGCCATTGAAGCACGTGTCTTATTTTCTCAAATCCAATAAATTAAAAACATCATTTGTCAATATCCTACTATAAATGGTACAAACACAAGCAGCACAAATAGACATCCGAACACGTTCCAACATCGGTTCAATGAAAAAAATCATCTTCTACTAGTTTGTTACCTGACCTGCATTGTACTGCATCACAAAAACCCATTTTCACAAGCATAAAAATACACACACGCACCTTGTACATCAACGAAGTATACTAAGAAAGAGAAACAAAGCCGAGCAATCTAAATTCAATCTTTTTAAGCTAATTAAGTTCATAAACGGTGCTTAAAACCAAATAATGCATTAGGGGTTCACGATTCTCGCCAGGCGCGAAACGAAGGACGAAACTATTTGACTAAGACACGCCGTGTGGCGTGCGTCCAAGAAGAGTTGAGTACACAAGTGGTAAAGGAACACAACTATCCCCTACAAACGATATTATCGCTCCTGGTCGACCTGGTCGCTACTTTAATGAACACTACCCCTAGAAACTTGGGCTTGGCTTCTAGTTAAATATTATTCGGATCCAGTAATTCATCTACTTGTTTCCCTCCATAGATACACTGCATCAACTCCAACAACTCCACCGAGACTGGCCAACTGCGTGCGCATCCCATACGAGCCCCCTCCCAACATACACACACACACAGAACAACTTCTTTCCGGAAAAGGATCTCGTTCTCCTTTCCTATGTCGTTTCGTTTCAATCCGCAGACTCGAGATAGGGAGGTTTTGATTGGTTTTGCGTCACTCTCTACGAGAGAGCGACATCATTATTATTAGCATGTAATTATCGTTTGTTCTCGTCCTGTTCAATGTTGTTTCCATTAAGCTTTCGGTTGTTTGCACAATAGTTTACTTTTAAAAGCTACAACGTTTTAAGTTTGTTAAGTGCTTTTTTGTTCACTTTTCTTTTCGTTAATCAGGTATTATCTCAGAGTTTGGTAGTTTTTGGTTGCAAGTTGATACTTCCCTCCACTAAATCGTCCCAGGGTGACATCGATTCGGTGCTTCTTTGCCGAGCGTTAAATAATAATATCGCTTGCTCGGGTTTTCCGCTAAGGAAGGAGTGGGGCTGAGGGGATTGTAACGTGGACGCAGGAAGGCGGGCGAGCAGGTAGTTTGTGTGTATTTGTGTGTGTGTAGTGTATGTGTACATATGTTGCGAAGGTGTATTTAAATTACTCTTTTCGATGAATCTTATGATTACGAGTGCAAAGGATGTGTGTTGTGTTTTTGGGTGGCGTTGAAGGGGAGGCGGTGGGTGTGGGAATTTACTTAGCGCCAGTGGCCTTCATCAGTCCATCGGTCGACATCGACTTGGGGCGCTCGATCGGGAGACCAAGGGCGCGGTCCCACACCAGCGAGGCCAGCACGCCGAGGGCACGCGACACACCGAACAGCACGGTGTAGTAGTTCATCTCCTTCAGGCCGTAGTACTGGAGCAGCACACCGGAGTGGGCGTCTACGTTCGGCCACGGGTTCTTGACCTTGCCGAGCTCGGTCAGGATTGGTGGGACGACCTTGTAGATGTTCGAAACCAGTCCGAACAGCGGGTCGTTGGGCAGGTGCTTGAGGGCGAACTCGCGCTGGCAGGTGTAGCGCGGGTCGGTCTTGCGCAGGACGGCATGACCGTAGCCGGGCACGACCTGGCCCGACTTGAGCGTCTTCCAGATGAACTCCTTCACCTTGTCCTCGCTGGCATTGTCGCCGAGCTCCTTGCGCAGCTTCTGCAGCCACACGAGCACCTCCTGGTTGGCGAGACCGTGCAGCGGACCAGCGAGACCGTTCATGCCGGCGGCAAACGAGAGGTAGGGGTCGCTCAGGGCCGAACCGACCAGATGGACGGTGTGAGCCGACACATTGCCGCCCTCGTGATCGCTGTGGATCGTCAGGTACAGACGCATCAGCTCCGTGAACTTCTCGTCCTCGTAGCCCAACATCTTGGTGAAGTTGGCCGACCAATCCTTCTTGGGGTCGATGGCACCGATGCCCTTTCCATCCCGGTACGTGTTGCGGTAGATGGTGGCGGCGATGACGGGCAGCTTCGCGATCAGGTCCATGCTGTCCTCGTACACGTACTCCCAGTACTTGCTCTTGTGCACACCTTCCGAGTACGCCTTGGCGAATTTGCTCTCATGGTTGAGTGCGGTCACGGCGCAGGACAGCTGCGACATCGGGTGCAACGTCGCTGGCATGTTGTTCAACATCGTAACGACGTGCGAAGGGAGGGCAGCGCGGTTGGCCCACTCGCGGGACAACGCATCAACCTGCGCCTTCGACGGGACATCACCGGTAATCAGCAGCCAGAACAGACCCTCCGGCAGTGGTTCCTGACCACCTGTATAAATAAAAACGATATATTAAACAAAAGAAACATACACAGAGGTTTTCATTTTTCTTCTTTGATGTACACAATGCATCCAACAAAGGCCAAGGACGACTTGTTCCCTAGAGCAAAACACCGCAAAATAATAATATTACTACGCCGGGGTCCAGTCGTCGAAGAACGATTGCATCCCAACGCATTTTACGTACGTCCTTCATGACATCTGAGGCGGCAACCGTGAGCGAACGATTGACACCGACCGTGTCGAGTGCTTGAGGCAGCAAAATCATGAAGTCACGACCAGCACTAGGTGACACAACGACTCGGTACTAGTAAATTACTTCACGTGAACTTGGCATCGATAAATGTGTTCGCGGTAGTATGACAAGCACGAGACACACAAGATGAACAAGTGATTACCTAACCGCCTGCTGCGACCATTGAAAAGAAATTACGTTTATGATTTTTGTTTAAAAATCGCATGTCTTTTGAACTTTTTTTTTGAAGTGTCTCGTAAATGTAATTTGAAGTAAGACATATCTCTTACTTCTAGCCAAAACTAAATTCAAATTGCAAATGATTTCAAGTGATTTACAATTTCGAGGTCTGCGACAGCCGAGCGGTAGCGCCGGTTAGAAAATCGGCCCATTAGCGCTGGGGGGCTCACCACCTCGACGGCGTGGCTTCTCGAATCGGCGTGGCAATGAACTTAAAAAGGGAACAAGTCTAGTAAGCCCTTAACGGCCAGGCATATGACCAAGACGGTTGTTACGCCATGCAGAAGAAGAAAAACTGTCGTTTGTAGCACATATTACCCTACCTGGAGCCTTCGGGAGCACCTGCTGGCATTCGGGGATCGACAGCCCACGGAAGCGGATGCCCTCATCGGGGTCAAGCACGGAGGTCTCGCACACCAGCCCCTTGATTCCACGCATACCACCGTACATCTAGAAAGATCCAATCGAAGAAAAAGAAACACAAGAACATGAGAAGGTTTTTGACAAAAAAAAAGGAAATGAATTTGTTGATAAGATTTAATCGCTCTTTTTTTCTTATTCGCTCATGTGACGTGCCAGAAGGGGTGGTGGTGGTGACCATCACAAGCACTCAGTTTTTAACACCTAAAGTCGTTAACTAATACGCCAGGCTTTCCCCGTTATCGATGAGATGTTGGTGTTTAACAAACACAAAATATACTTTCTCTAGTACAACAGAAAAGTTGACTCTAACCACATGGCGTGAACGAGCAGTGAAAGAAAAAGCCACCTATTGCCAATGTGGAAGCGGGGTCAATTATGAATTAACACACTAACCCATCCTTTTCGGTCCCTTCCTTGGTCCAGACACATCATTGAATTGTGCCAGACATCTACAAATGATCTCCTCCAGCAATATTTAAAGCTTGGTGGAGAGAATGCGATAGGAAACCTCGAATCGGAGTCGCCTTGGCACGTTATTGAACTTGACTTCATTAGCTCCTCGAGGGGCGCGCGTGAAGCTATCGCCACCCAAAAGGCGCGATCACGAACACACAGAAAGAAACCCCCGACAGACGATTTAAGGTCGGCCCCCGGGTAAGCTTCCACGCGGCCGCCGTCATCGTCCGACCGTCAAGTTCAGTTATCTCCGGTTATGGTCAGCTGACGGTTTCGACCGCATAAGCCACACATTAGCCGCTGTGATGTCACAGACGGTACACACTTGGATTTTTCTTGCTGTTCTAGATGATGGATCTACTACAGGTGGAAATGCATACGCCAGTCACACCCGCAGCGGCGTATTAGTGACCTGCAAATAATTTTAAAACATACAAAATCTGTCGCGACATATTCATTAGCGAAATTGAACCTCTACTTGCTAATGAGAGAACAATGTTAGCCCGATTTTAAACCTACTACATCGACCGGAAACAAACATTCCACCGGACCACGTGACTTGTTCTCGTAATCATTGCCAGTAAAACAAACGCAAAAAAATCGTCATTTGACGAATTCATCATGGAGAAAAAGCGATAAAAACGCAAGTGTCAAAACTAACAACCCCCTGATAACAACTTTGCTATAGACATTTTCTGAAATGTTTTAGGATGCGCAACATATATTAACTGAAGGTCAATCGCTGCTTTATCTCTGGCCTAGAAGAGCATTTGGGGAGGCCAGTCGTTTCAAGAGCAAACGTTATCACTAGTCACACGCAGGTGCTTCAAAGCGATACTTAGACCGACTGCGTGTACAAGTCTAGTGCAAAAGGCCACATAAAATAGTCGCTGTTGGCAATGATTACACGAAACGCAAAAGGTAATTACAATGCACTGCAAAAGGGTGCACATATGAACACGTCGTTGCTTGATGCAAAAAAAACGCGAGTGACTCATGAACCCAATAGTTTCCTCGTAACATTTGAACATTTTACTTGTACTTTATCCGATGGAAAATGCACGAAAAGGTTTCAACGGTCAATAGTATATTATGAAACATTCGAATGCTAACGTAAACAGAGTCAAGAATCTCATATGTACCGCAACGTTCGGTGACCGTTGTAAAACCGGTTAGCAATGTCAAACCGGAAAAGAGCAGTGGGGAGGTGATTTTTTCTACCCGCTTAAGCTAACACGTGATACACTCGACATGTTTGCTATCCGCTTCCCCTAATGCATTTTAGCTTGTCATTGTGGCAACCTACAACCACCCTAATGATGAGCAATATAATGGTTACAGCCGCAGTTAAGGTAAAATGACCAAAACGACAACAACCGACAAAGGTTGAAATGAATCGAACCATGGGAAAGCGGCTTCTACTAATTAAGCTTTGAAATAATCTTAAGACAAATTGATTCTTATTTTTAAATGTGTTTCATAATATGTCTGGCTGCTACTATGCTACTGCCTTTGAACATGTCCTCCTTGTTATGCAATTTAATAGAAAAAGAAAACAGAATGAAAAAAATCGTCACGCAAAACCCCCCCTCGTTGATCCTCGTTACAGTATAAGCGTGGGTCTGTGTTGATCGAAAAGCATCATCCAAGCTAGCCATGCACCACTTCTTCACCCTCGCAAACCAATCACTCGATATATATGACACACTCCAGTGGTACTTCCACCAGGGGGAAAAAATCATTCGACCGGAACAAAACAGTGACACTTACACGCCAGCACTTGTCCAGCTGTAATGGCCCGCCACGATGGGTTGCGGTAGTCAAACACTGTCGCTCAATCAATTGCTCCCGTGCCGCAATTTGATAGTAGTCGTTTAACTCAATTAACCCTCGTCGCTCCCGACGCCGTCTGATGATCTCAAACGATCTCCGCCGAACACGCGCATGCCGCGCACGACGGGGGAAGCAGCAGAATCCCCTGTCGTTGGGGAGAAATTTCGTTTGGTAACTTTAAAGCCATCAGGTCAAAAAGATCAAGGCATTACCGTGTCGTTCTACAAGTGCAATACATGCTTGAGGGTGCATTCAACCTTCACGATTGCTAAATTTAACCTTCTTTTCCCGTTGTTGAAATAACTATCCCTTTCCGAGCGTCCTTCAAAACGAAATCAAAAAAACCAATTGGCTGCAGAAAACAATGTGGCCGACGACAGAAAACTTACCATATCGACGGTGACTTCGCCCACTTTCGTTCCGCCATGCTGCTTGCGGAAGTTCTTGATACGCTCCTGCTCCTTCGGTACCTTTTCCGTCAGAATAGCCTTCAGGTCTGTGCTGTCGGATGCATTGCGCACGAAGGTAGCGATCGCTGGCAGGACATTCTGCAAAGAGAGGGAAATAACAACAGCATGATTAACAACCAACTCTTCCACTTGGTTATGCTTGTAGGCTCATTTACGTCGACAGCGCATGGGATGTTCAATTTGACGCACAACAATGAACAAAAGCCAATGAGATGTAAGATGGGCTACGGACAAATAAAAAAAGATTACGAACAGGTACTTCAGTCACTCGACGATTTTTCCTTCACGCGTAACTCTGTGTCGGTGCTTTGGTTGCCCACGACAACCCAACGCTACTATAATTAGATATTGGATCGATCCTCTGCAACCAAAGTATGGTGCGGAAAAAATCAGAGTTTATGAGAGTCTTTTTCTCGTTTTGTACAAATAACACACCCTCAAAGAACATTTTCAACAGTATTTCGCAAAACAATGGTGGTAGAGGGTTCGCTTGAGCTGGCGTTTATTTTGCAGATATTATTTTCGCTATTGACGTAGCTTATCGTTATCTTAAAGTATTCCAGAGAACACAGAAGAATTTCATTTACACTGTGTCTATTCATTATTATCTTCGTTTAAACTCGCGCTTCGATGCTACTTATCTTGCCAAACTGTTGACGCACTGCATGTAAGCGAACATCCTCGGCACGACCCTGACATAACCTTCCCTTTGGGTAAACATATCTAGATACCTGGTAGAAAACACTGTGTAAGTGTAAAAAATGTTTGAAAACCTGTTTGAAAATGATCTTGAGAAAACAAATGTCCGGTTGTGAATCGCGAGTTCTATTGAAAGACTCAAAAAGCCACCACGGCTGTCGAAAGCACTGTGTAGTACTCCATCGAGTGACCAAAAACCGGTTTATTAGCCGTTCTCGAAAATGTCCAAATGAAACTGTCGTAAAATGCTAGTAAAATCATCCAAACCTACACACACAGTCAAAGGCTTTCAGGTTTCCAATAGGATAAATTTTGTAAGGTCTCTGAAGCTTAAGTTACCAAAGCCTAACGCACTTCAAACTTTAAAGTCCAGACAGTACCGTCCGCTCATTAAAAAGCACAAAACAGGTCAGAAAAAACGACACGTGATGTAACATCGATTACCCAACAGTGCTTGGGTAAAAGCACCGGCATGGGCTGACTAGTTCTTGATGCCGATCGATCGAAACCGCTTCTGATATTCGTTCTGGGACGTAAATAGGTTCCCAACCGGCAACTGTTACCACTTTGGCTTTAGAACGAGTAAAGCTAAATATAGGCAAAAGAAATCTCGCGGAAGCGACTCTTACCGAATAGTATTAGGAATGATGGGGGAAGCGGTAAGAGGCTGGCAACATGCCTGAAGGAAGAGTACCTTCTACAGCATACTGTTTTCGCGTACCATGCAATAAGATTCACGTGCGTTCAATGACGTTGTACTGACGGGGTTGTCCTTAGCAAGACCTCCATGTGCAATGTCATCCGCAAGTACAGCTCAACGGCATGAATACGCAACCGTAGGCATAAAGTTGAGCAGCAATCAAATTGCTTACGTTCCAAATAAGCTCCAATTCCTACCATGCTGAGATTCCCTATATGACGACATGCAGCGTGGTCTATCAAACCAAGCCCCATCCTCTTTAGCTAAGGCAAAGGTCGTGATCACCTGATCGTGCCCCGCAATAGAATCGTTTTACTCTGTCGTGTCTGTGCGAGTATTTTGTAGTGGACAAGCTACGCAATCCCTAGCTTAAACCCCGTGTGAGAGGAATTGTTGATAGGCCGACCTTATCGCCGGACAGAGCCAATGCTGAAAAAACGGAGATAGTGCTACGTACATACGGAAAACGATAGAGATGCATTGGGATAGGGAAAAGGATCCATTCGTTGTTTCATTCGACTGTTTTTGGCGCAAACGCTTATACTATCGCTAAACGAATGTTGCCAAGTAAAATACAATTTTTCTTACGAACACCTATCCATGGTCTTTCGTTCTGCTTGGTGGAACCCTTTGCAGACATTTGAATTGGAAATGTTCAAGTTCAAATTCCGATACGGCTTCAAGACAAGCCCCTTCGTTTGACCATTCCAATTTATTCGAAATTGTGTTTACCGTAAATCCTCAAGTGTTTTTTCGTGACTTTTATATTTGGGAAAGTTGCTCAGATGAGGTAGGACGATAAATTAAAAAAGAAACTTCTCTTCGTCGCCCTCCAAGGATACTATGGGAACTGTGATTTAGTATAGTCAACCCGCGGCATGGTTATCTAATACGTTTTTTCACCTAACACTATCCTTTAACCTACACGTTTGACCGTGTTTGCACGTTTATATTTATACAAGGAAGTTACGTAGGGGATAGAGAAGAGACCAATGACATTCGATTGCGTCAAATGACGACACAATTTTCCTCCACGGCAAGAGTGTTTTCCACTTGTCCTTATTTTCGTTTTGTTTTCACACTTACTTCTGGCATGCAGAGAACATTACTGCATAAGACACTGACACTGAATAGAGCCTGTGTTTGCTAAGGCTACGCTGTTTCATCAACACCCCTAGAAAATATCACATAATCATTCAGCTGATCCCTTCGATTAAAGGAGCTTTAAAACTAGCTAGATTAGCATTTCTATATGTTACAATTACATTCCACGTTTTCATAGTGAATCGATTGTATGACCCGAAGATTCGCAACACGATTGCATGATGAGGCGACGACCTGCTGCTTTTTTTCGTACATACACATGATAGTACACTTTCCGTAATCATGAAAAAGTTTTCCCAAGTATGTTGGCGCCTTTTGGGTGTTCGCATTTGTGTGTCCAATAATTAGCCACCAATCGGGCCCCTCACGCGATTACGTAACGTGCGAAAATCGACCGTTCCAAACAGCTTCGTGTTCCTTCCGCTTGTTACCGCGGAGATTTTTATAGTTCTTAAAGGAATCACAGGCACGCACACACGAACACACACGCGGTTGGCTGAAAAGTGTTACGAACTTTAGGGGCGTTTTACGTGCTAGGGAATTCTTTTTGAGACTTCATTCAGTGGGGCACTTTTCAGTCAATATGGGGGAATTTCTCTACAGGCCACTAAAGGTACACATTTCGAGATATAGCTACATCCAGCCCTGGGCAAGCGCCTCAGACGTATATGTCGCAACGTGGACGGATGGTGATGAAGATGCTGATGACGATGGCGTTAGCGGCTGACCATGACTCTTCAAACTTTCCCTACGTTGAATTTTTACTGCTACTCACCTTATTGGTAGCACAGGCCAACTTTGCTGTATAGATACGGCTTAGTGCCATTGCAGCTGATCCTTATTCCTGTAAAATAAACGAAGCAACGAATTACAAACGCAGATCCATTTTACTTATCACATCAAAGCCTGTAAACCAACACCCAACACAATCTCGCGGCTCTCGTGGTACGCGTATTTATGGTATTATTGACAACAGGAGAAGTGTTTAGAGGCATGGAAGATTACTCAATAGCTTACCGATTTATGGAAATTAGAGAAATGCCTCCGGGCGCGCAAGAAATCGGTGATGCGATGATGTGCCGTGAGAGTTCCGCGAAAGACTGAAATTAGACGGGTCGAATCGATAGAGCATGCGTTTACCGGCCTTTGAAAGCTGAAGCCAAGATCTGTGCAAGAAAGAGGTCATTGCTTTTTTCTTCAACGATGTTTTGACAGTTGCTTCACAAAATGTTAACAAACAAGTAGCAATAACGTTGCTCAACTTACCAGCATATACTCCGAATAACCGAATAACTTAAAAGAAACTCGTTGTTTGCAAAAATCTATCACTTTATTAAGATTTTCTGTCAAACATGGAGCAAATAATGAATCTCTTTACTATGTATAGATCTTGGTTGGCTGTCAGTTGCTAGGTGTTGGGAGTTTGCACGTGAACCCAGCTCATGCTTACAGCAGAGTCTTTATGAAGGAACTGAAAACTGGCAGCATGAAATTTTTAAAAATATTTTAAAAACCGTATCCTAACCACATCCTCAATGAGTAAATATACCAACGTTCAAGTTGGATTGCAATCTGTAGGAATGGAAAACTTTAGATTAAGTAGTTTCGTAAGGTTTTATTGATCGGTTGTTGAGAAACTATGGGATTTGTTGATAACTTTGTAGAATTAAGTTTATTTTCATAAAATTTCGACAAAAATGTTTCCTGTTCATAATTATTATAGGTGTCTTTTGTTAAGCGTTCTCCTCCTTACATTGATATTAAACTTAACATACTTTAACTTGCCCCAAAAAGCTGTAGAACATGATTAAACGTTAGACATGAATATCTGTAAAATTACACAGCTATAAATATAAACGTTGACGATCATTTCACTTGGTTCTGGCAACCGAGAGCTAAACCATTTGAGAAGGCTAACACTTAAGGCGCATTCTTTTTCTATCTAGGCCACCATTTTCTCTTCTTATTCATAACTTCACATGAATCGAACAGATTATACTTTACTCAATACCAAAAGCTTAGAATGCGATGTGCAAAATTATGTTTGGCCTGCTCATTAGTAATTTTGTCCTCATAAATCATTAACTCGGGCTGACGAAAAGCGAAAACAAATACTGTTGGGAGTAGAGTCTCTGTTCTGAACAGCTGTAAATGTCTCTGGAGTCGAGTGGAAAGTTTAAAACTTACCCTAAAGTATTCTTCCACGGAGGGTTGTGTTTAGAAAAAACTTACAAACTAGAGAACATGCGGAACGTGTGTTTGTTGGATAGCACGACTGTCGAGCGAAGGAGATTTATCGTGAACGAACGTAGCAGTTCGTTTTGGCATTTGTTTTGTGCAGTTGTGTTTCGTATGAATTGTGTGCATGTTGAGGGTATGCAATTATCTCTAATTCCAGTTCCATCCACGAACGGGAAGATGCACAATCCAGTGCTAAAGATGCTATCTTTCTGCGCTGTCTTCCTTCACGGTTACCTCAATGAAACTATCTTCTGCGTCAGACACGTAGAATCATAAGGTTGTATCGACGTTACTGTTCGTATCGGACGTCGCTCCATCGGGTGTGCTATGCGGAGGTTTCCGTTCCGAATCGAGATCACCCGTGCTCCTAGTAAGCTCCTCGAGCAGCATGTCGGTATTGATTATACCCAAAGTAGCCTGTTTACTGATCGAACGTGCCAGCAAACGTGTCTTGCGCTCCATTTGCTCCTTTTCGGTCTCCTCGCTTTCGTACGTTGTGGTAACGCGATCCGTTTCATCGACCATACTGTTAATGCCCGTCGAGGAGCCTACATTTGGAACCACATCAGGATCGGTGGGACTGAGGGGCACAAAATTGTGCTCGAACCGTCCCGTCTCCGGTGCCGACGCAGACATCATGTTATCCGGGCCGGGGGGCGTCAACTGGGAGGGAAATCCATGGGCCACCGAGGACTGTGTGCGATTGTACGCCGACTGTGGCACATCGACTGGATCACTTGGTTTCGGTGGACCATTTTCAAAAAGACTGGCCGCAGTTGGCCGAGATTCGTTGTTACCCTGCATCGACGTGATGGTTAGCTGCTCGTCCACCTCCTCGATCACCTGGTCTGTGATGCGCATACTACCCATCGCTCGATCCGGCACCCTTCCCATGAGGTTAGTAGAACTGGCTGAACCAGGGAATTTAAACGGTACGGATCCTGCATCTGGTGTTGCACTGTTGGGGCGACTCGACTCGTCCTTGCTGAAAAATCGCTTCAAAGCCGACGTGACCGTGTTCACCCGAGACATCGTACCTACTACGCTGCCCAAACTTGCCGCAGAGCTTCCACCGCGATACATAGGCTTATCAGTTGCATTAAAATGAATGCCACTAACATTGTCATCCATCTGTTGAAGAGAATCATCGTAATATTAACCGGTTTATAGGAAAACAGTGAATAAAGAAAAAAGCTGGGAAAGCTACGCGTCCACTAAGCGTTCTGAAATAGTTTGTAAAGTAAATTAGTCGAATATCGTAATCTATCCTTAGAAATCCACCAAATTTTATAACAACATTTCAAAAAGCATAGGGACGAGCAACATTCCTTCACCTTAAAGCTGGTTAAGTTAGTGCCAAAAGGAAATTGCATCTATTATTTAAGGACGAAATGAAACCCGTTTCATCTTTAACTATAGTGCAAGGGAGCGGGAAAGGAGGGAAAAAAATTAGCAGGATGCTCATGTCACTTCGAGGTTGGTCAGCTTTCATAGTCAACACAAAGGTGCATAATTGTTCTAATGTTAGTTCTTATTAGCCTATTACAAACCATTCTTCATCTCATACAGTGACATGAGCAGTTTTTTAGAAATGGATTCCAGATTAGTAAGCGAGTGCATTCGAATTAGGTGCATCTTTCTTCCCGGGGATTCCAAGAAAACGAGCGAAATTTAGTTTGGTGTAATCTTACGATCGGAGCACTTTTGAGAGTTGGCTGTACGCGCAACCTGGACCGGCATTACTGCAGTGAACTTGCAACTGGAGCTAGTGATGAGAGGGCGTTGAAAACAACGAACGCCTGCATAAAGCTACAATAAGTGATAAACAAAGGTGCCATCACCGATCAGAGAGACCGTCGAATTAGAGGCTTCCACCCGTTTTTGTTTAAAGTTCAGTATTAGAAACGGTTCGTTAGGAACCGGTGTACGAAAAGAAGAGATAATGAACGGAAGGCGGATTTGCAGTAATCGCTGCACTCGTTTGCTAACCTCATCGTCGTTGGATTTGTCGGGGAAGTTATACTCAACCGCTTGGTTCTTGTTACCGACCATTTCGTCGATGCGGATTGCGGTCGGCACGACTGGTATGACCTCCGCCTCCCGCTTTTTCACCACGATGTCGGCCGTCGAGGGTTGCGGGGGTTCCTCACGTATTTCGGCCGACGCAACCGTGTGCGGCAGCTCGATCGGGGAGATCTCGTCCCAATACTGATCTTTCAGCAGCTCCGGATGCTCGTGATGCATCTCGTCAACGATCAGGTAAGACACCTGTAGGTTCCGGTCCACCATCCAATTCACCTCGAAGTCGTCATCGTCCTCTCCGAACGGGTTGATCAGAGATTCGGCCACCTTCAGCCAGCCCATGTAGAAGAAGAACTGCAGCGTGGTGAAGATTGGGAAGTATTGGTCGATTTTGTTCACGACGCCCTCACCCAGTTCCTTGGTGTGAACCCACTGTTGGCCCATGACAGAGGTAAGGAAGTAGCTGTACACGGCCAACGTTACGACCTGTGTGTACACGAGGGGTACACTGATAGTGTCGTACGAGATGAGCAGCCCGCATTGACCGCGAAATTTGTTTAGCTCATCGATGATCGTTTTCGATGCGAAATCGTCTCGACAGCGGCCCTCCTTGCGGGCTCGTGTGACAATACTGGCCGCCCAAACGATCGGAAGCCAGTGTTTCGAGTGGCGCGGAAACTTCTGATTCAGGTGGGACATGATTTTATGTTCGTTGTCGTTTAGCAGACCCGCCTCCACGAGATGCTCGATCGTCGGGAAGCGCTTCTTCACTCGCGGAGAAATGTTCGTCAGCACCATCGTAAGGCAGAGGCAAACATAACGCATAATCGTACGACGCATCACACGGCCACGTTCATCCTGTAAAAAGAAACGAACAAGAGTTGGACAATTATTTCTATTCGCAGGCTTGGAAAAATCGTTCTCAAACCAAAGGGAGGTAATTATCTCTATCAAAATGATTATTTATGTCGTGACGACGATTAGCAAACAATTCTCCCTAGCAAAGCTGTGTAAATATTGGAACACATTATGGGGCAATGACCACAAAACCGAAAACTAATGACTTGTGATGAAATCAAACTGCAATCGGATACCCTGGAGCATTCTTCTTTCATACGTCTAGCCCTCGGGACGAACGGAGAAAAGATTAAAGCAACGCATTCCGGGTTCAAGAAATGAATGAAAACTCCCATCTACGATGAAGGGTGGGAAGTGGAAATGTTAGTATTATCGATTTGATTCCCGGTCGGGCGTAGCGTGAGAAATATTCGCGTGGCGCCGCATCGACTGCGGCCAACCCCTGCCTCCCGCTTCTATTTACCTGGCCGTGAATGTTGGCACTGACGAAAACGGCTATCGGGTCCGGCCAAGGTATGCTGGTGTACTGGTTCCACCAGCGGGTCATGACAATAGTGACGTAGAAACCAAGCACGAACGAGAGCGGAATCAAGTTGCTGTAAGTGGCACAGTATTTGACGATTTCTTCAAAAATCCTAAAACGAGAGCATAGAAACGGATGCTTGGAATTTAAGTGCTTGTAGGCTAGTTTGGATACTGCATACATACTGCATTTGTTCCTGGGACAAGGCGAAGCGATAGGTTAAATTTAGTGTATAGTACAGCAACAGAAAGCAACTTAAATCGAGCCATACTAGTTTGTAGATACTTCCACGCCATCTGAAAAACATAAAACAAATAAAAAGTATTAATAAATTGAAAGAGATATGTTTCCAAGATGCAACAGGAAGGCATCATAAATAATCACTGTAGTGCAATTCCCTCTCAACTCGCCATGTCTAGCTGGGTCGCATGTCAATGACAGCGCAACTAAAGTCTTGATCTAGTAACCCCTTCAAAAACACCTAAGCCATGTAGCATACACCTTCTTCATGACCAACCCACCGGGTGGTGGTGGAAGTTACTAAGCATAATTTATGCTGGGCATCATTCTTAGCAGCTACGCGAGGAAAACGTTCGTGAGTAACACCTTCTACCAAAGTCTAACCATTTCCCATGCTTCAAGGCTAACTCTGGCCGCTTGGAAAGGTCATGGAACCGGTTTGCTTAGCCATCGCCAGCTAATAAAGGCACCGGGCGGTTAGAAGACTCGTGCGTCCGCCGCGTAGGTCGTATAGCGAATTAGTGGCGTTTTTTCGTCGGGTCATGTTAAAAATACAATCTCCACATTGGGAGGGGATGTGGTTCGCATTGCTGCAGCTGGATGAAGGTTGCGAAATAGTGGATCTTGTCTATTTCGGATGACTGCTCAGCTTATTTCCATGGAAAAGGCGAAATTCCCCAAGTTAAAGGACAAATTAAAGGCCTTTAAAAATTACTCAGAAATCCTGGTCTGTAAATGTAACACAGACTGTCGTGAGTAATGTCTTCGGATCGTTGAAAACAATCGTAATAGCACACTTCCCAGCGGAAGAGTGACCGTAAAGGTCGTTGGGATTTCTCCCGCCCGTTGAAAAGCAACAAAAACTAGCTTGATCGTGCCAACATTTGCAGTTTCCACTCAACCTTGAAGCGATAACGAGCCGACAAAGCTGACCTAATCAGACGAAGCGGATCGTGCTTCTATCTGCTTCCTTGCATTTCATACAATTTTCATAATAAAATCCAATATTTGCTCACCGTCCATACAAAGCATGAGTAATGTGTATGGGGTGTCGTATGAATCAGTTATCATTTTTAGAATCGCCAAAAATCACATCTAGCTGACACGCGACAGACTGTGGGTCTGATAACACCGATAAGACCTTCGAGTTAAAATCAAGGCAAGGTACATGAAACAGTATTTTATGGGTGAGGTCACTTGGCCTTTTCCAACGAACTGTTTTTATTTGACAACCAATTTAAATATGCTAATCTATCTCATCAACCACCACCACCACACGATAATGAGAATGTTATTAATTTAAAATGCTGTAAAGTGCAGCATCGTGCAGCATCATCACGGGGTCGAACGTTTATTCGTGTCAGGATGGATTAATAATGCCTGGTTTCATTCTTCGAACAATGTGGAATGAGCAATAGGCTAGGAACTTGTATTCGTATCAGCTATCACAAGGAACTTGTATTTTGTATTCTATTAACAGTGCTAGTTTTCTAGGGGTGTTAGGAATAATAAGGAAGAAGAAGTCATGATGGTAGAAAGGTATTAATTTTCACACTTTGAAATGATGGATCATTTGAATGAAAATATGGTATGACTCTGTGTTTAGCAACGACGACGAGAATGACACGCGTTATTCAAGCAAAGAGGCTCTCCATCAGGAAAGCGCTTTCAACATCACTAACTGTTTACTTTTTGATAATTGTTACAATTATAGTGCTGCTCGAATACAAAGACCATCTTTCAGCTCTCCCTTACGGAATTATTTTTTCCAAAGGTGGACACTTACCGGACAAGCAGCTTGAGAAAGCAGCCGAACCCCCGACAGGTGGCCACCTCCGCCGTGTAGGTCACAGTCATGGTGAGGTAGTTTCACGATCAGCCAACGGGAAAACTTTGGAAATTATATATTTTCACGATTTTACACTGGACGGACCGGCACTTGACTAAAATTCACATTTATTTATGATAAGAGTCGTGTTTCTAAAGTCTTCGGAAACGAATTCCACAGGTTACATTATTTAAAAGCTAATACCTAGAATAATGAAATACATTTTAACTATATTTTTAAACACTTCCGCCTGTATTAGCTCGCTGTGCAACACACCGATTGGACAACCGAAAACGAAATGATTCATGGGCAAGAATATCACAAAGAATCCGATGACCAAATTCGACCGTTGCTGTGTAAATATCCGCCGACCGACGTACTTTTGACTGATCACGAGCAGTCGCCGCCGTTGTCTTCGCGTTGTTGTTCTGCTTCTACAGTTCATAGTCGTTTTACAACCCAACGGACACAACTGGTCACGTCATTCTGGGCGAAGACAATCCCCGGACGAATACTATATAGATGGTAGAAGGAATTGCAACGAAATTTATGGTGAACGTACCGGCCAACCCCTTCGGGCAGCATTCGATGACAAGGCAAACCGGAAGAGGGTTAAAGGTAAGCGTTCTTCCGTTGACGTGTCTTCTCTTTTGTTTCAAAAACTTTTATATACAGACTGAGTTGTATCAAACTTTTTATTTTTGCTACCTTACCTTCTTAAAATAGTGGGGGACGATAAAATACACAAAACATTTGATTATTCTTAGTTGGCACCCACTATGTAAGGAGGCACCATGAATGAATTCTAATACGTTTGGTGCGTGTAGCTCTTCTTATGTAATGTGCGGCGTGTCGTTCAACCCCTTATGACTCCTTTTCGACATATAACAGCCGCTCGAGGGTTCCATGGCCTATCCTAATTGCGAAAACCCCCAGTTGTTTGACCGAATGTTGGGGAGCTTTCAACTATCGGTACACGTGCATCACCAACCCGAACAGAAAGCACATTGGAAAAGAAAGCTACAATTTTCAAAAGCAATTACTTGTGCAAAAAATGTGCCGTATGTGATTTGTAGAAAACATCATGAAAGGTGTTTGGCAATGTTTGTAACACATAGGTTGTTCCAACTGGTACTTCCGCAGGGAAAACCACAAGCTACGTGGAAATTGCAAAACCCCGATATTCAATAGTCGAATGATAATCATTACATTTCCCTTCTTTTGAGGTATGATCATTGTTGTTATCATAAAAAATTAGCATGTATTAAACACTCCGCCAAACGGTGGCACACGAGCCAAGGTGATTGCATAGCGAGGAAATAATCGACTCCATGCCAACGTGGTTACTCTGTCATCTTCAAGCAGTCGCTATTCTAGTCTCTAATCACAAAATTCCGTAGCCTTTTCAACACCCCCTCCCCCCTGTTCAGACCCTTCTGAACACAACAACCCTACATTCATTCATCAAAAAAGAGCAGAATAAAAACATCGTAATCATTTCCCCAACGATTTACTCCACCCAACTCCATTGCCTCGTGGGTCTTATGTTGCGGACAAACCCTCATCATCGTCATCGTCAACGCTAAACGCCGCTGTTCGGCAAGTGACCGAGTTCAAGGTCCTCGGAGTGTTTTCGGAGTGATCCAATCAAACCGAACAAACTCTAGCATCCCCACATTTTATCGTTTCGAACTGATGTGGCTTCACACGCGATTTTATACTTCCCACATACAAGTCGTGAAACTGTCTGTCTGTCACAAAACTGGCATCCTCTACTCTAATACTGTGGAAAAAACTAAGAACAGCATCCATTACTATTTTCAAGCTATAATTAATTCAGCCCCCAAAGCTACTAACCTACAGGTTCTCTGCGTTTTTACTGCATATTCCAATAAAAGTTTGTTTCTCGAGTTGAAACGGTTGAACAGTACTTTTCTCACATTCAATTTAGCAAATGCCACGGCAAGTGCAGTGCAATTAGAACGCGACTGATCGGTTGAATTAGTTAGAACGTACAACACTCCCGTTCCTTTCCAAACGGTGCATAAAACATTACCCAGCTTCAGTTCAACCGTAACCGGTTGCTATGATGCTAGCTAGAATGATGTGAGTCATCAGATTTAATTACAGAGACAGCAAGTTTTCCGTATTTTCATGCTGCAAAAGTTAGCGATAAATGTGCGGTGGCGGGGTGCTTTTCCCTCAACACTTATTTCAGCATGTGACGGTGAACACTGAATGATTCTACCAAATGCTTAATCAAAAATTCGTTTGAAATATTGTGTTTACCAGCTGCTTTGAAATAAAAATAAAAAATTATTAAAACACCGTGATTATTTTCAATAAAACAACCAATGACGCTCATGCTTTTCTCTAGTATTGAAAGTTGTTTGTTCATCGACTCTCATCCTTTTTAGTCGCGTGTTTGACAAAAAAGATGTGTGTCTTTTTAACGATATTTTCTCTTGTGCAGCATCGTACTCTTGATGATTCATGCAGAAACCTAAAAATACGGTTTCACTTGTCCTTTGTTAAATGCAAATGCTGGCAGTTGATGATGCAAAATAACTTACTAACCGAGGCGGAAGAGAAACCAAATTTCAAGAATCTTATGATATTGCAGTGACTTCCATGTGCACAGTGATGACTTCCCTGTCCACAAATCGCATATTTGCAATGCAAACATATCATACTATTGACATATTTCCCATTTCTGCAAACACCGGCTTAGTGTCGAATAATGTTTAACATCAGCGAAGTCATGTCTGCGAATTCCGTTCGACTCATTAGTTACTTTGACTGCATTTTGTTTATCACTTTTAGACTAAATCACGTGCGTCGTTTATCTTTCTTCCTTCAATGGGACACTGTTTGCTCTTTGGTGTGTTTGTTGTTTTATCACAGCTTGCTTCTTGCGATTATAAAACTCTCCACTTCACCTCAGAACCATCTTTTCGACGGCACAATTAAAGATAATCGCCAAGTTCTTGCAAGATTGATAAACACACATAAACAAGCTTGTCCACCAACACTGCAAAAACCGGTTTTGACGAAAAAGAGACGGTCCCAGATATTTACTGCACATTTAATGGCATTTCTACCATAATAAAATTGCCTTCATAATCCAGTTGCTATCAATCCAAATCACGAACGACTACCGGAGTTGATTGGTTCAACCAACCTTCAAC
Organism: Anopheles coustani; assembly: GCF_943734705.1. Classification (NCBI taxonomy): domain Eukaryota; kingdom Metazoa; phylum Arthropoda; class Insecta; order Diptera; family Culicidae; genus Anopheles; species Anopheles coustani. The sequence goes on along the minus strand of NC_071288.1, from coordinate 96,768,670 downwards.
TAATTTGTACAATTCTGCAGACAAAGCGCAGTGACGTACAATCGAAACACTGCAACTCTATGTTACCACGCCCGCGACGCGTACATCCCGGTTGAAATGTGCGGAGCAACTGAATCGAATCGCGATTCGCGAATTAAGGGAAGTGTGGTACTTACCAAATTAGTGATGTGCGCTCAGAGTGAGAATGAGTGAGTGATTCGAATCTTAATATTGAATGAACGATTTAAATCTTAATAGATAGTTTTTGTGACTCCCTTTGATTTGAATCCTTAACTGGGATTCGAATCCCAAAAGAATGAACGAGTTGGTAAAAGAGTCGCTAGTCGCCATAGAGATTCGAATCCCAAGTTGTGATTCGAATCCCAGTTTCGAATTAACCTCGAAGGTTAATAAATCATTTTACACGTTTTCACAATCACAAAAAAAGTGACTTAAAGATTCGAATCATCATGATGATTATTCACTCTGATTCAAATCTATAAAAAGAGTTGTTATTCTCATCACTATACCACATCACAGCACTCAAAAGGAACTCATTTGTTGGCGGCAATTTTGTTGTTGTTTATTTTAGAATGTCTTCTGTGAGCTACCCAACGTCACCTTTGCTTGACAACCAAAGATCCAGTGCTGCCAAAAATTACAATAAATTTTATTAAATTTTATTACTTAATTAATAATATTTTTTCATGTGGCAATTTTTTTTAAGAGAGTTACTGTGACCGAACGACGGTATATTATAGATCGTTGGTCTGCCGTTCGTTATACCGGAGGGTGCCGGATTCGAGATTCGATCCCACACCTGTGGCGTGGTGTTTCCTCGCGCTACCGCTGCACCATGGGCACCCCTGTTGATAATTAACAGAAGTAACAAAAATATAATATTTCAAAACGTTACTTAATACATAATTATTTATTTCACGCTCATTTTACTCAAATTAAATAAACTAAAATAAAACATGTGTCGTTGTAACTGCAACACAGAGTGAGAAAGCAAATCGAAAAATAAAAAAGAATTTCTTCCTTCAACGAAGTGCAAAAATAAATGAAAAAATACTAAGAATATTTGGAGGATGCTCATGGCACAATAGTGGCACAACGATTCAGCAATTCAGTATCTTGGGTCCCAAAGTTGGTCGTAGGTACGTCTTTGGTACAAGCAGCTGACTATACCGTTAAAATGTGCTACTATCCTCGCAAACTATACTCATTTATCCCACAAGATCAAGTCAATCAATCAGGGCCCAAAAGATGCCGGGGTATTGGCTGGTGGAGCTTCCGGTCATATCTGTGAAGTTATTTGAGGGATAGTCATGTTCATACAACTTTCTTACTGTTAAATTCATTTAACTTTCTAAAAATAACAAAAACACTTGCAAATTTAACGTTCGGTAAAATAACGTGCAACAAAGCACTGGCACCAGTCTAAGTGGTTAACGTAAATTCACAATGAGGTATAGCTTTGTTTGGTGAGTATATAAGTTCATTTTGTTTTCATTGTTTATCCATTTTCAAACGTTTATAAAAGTAACCATATTCCATCTATTGTATATCTGTCATTCAATTTGTTTAACGGCCATTTCGAAAATACGGATGAAGTCTGTCAGAAGCATTTGACATTTGACGAAAAACTGACATTTCAAAAGTTTTGCGAGTTTGACAACTGGTAAACGTCAGCTCTTGCATCTCTTTTCCGGCACTTGATATGAACGATTGTACTGCTCTTTCTACGCCGGATAGCACAAACACATACGAGTATGTACATCCTAAAAACGCCTACTATGCCAGTAGTGGTGCTAATGTCAGCCGATCTAACCTTTTTCTCGAATAATCCGCGGAGACGCTGTCAATTTGCCTCCATTTTTAGGTAAAGTATGTGCGACGCCTTGTGCTGTTATTTTCAAGCGTGAAGCAAATCGTGTCAAACCTTTCTGCGTTCTCTAAGATACGGTGTTTGAATCGTGACCTGCTAGTGTACGTAGTGAAGCAATAAAAGGAGCTGAATTACATTTCTAACCGTTTTCTCGGAGCTCGATTGAATCACTTGAGGATCCAGCATGACGGAAGAATATTACGACGATGATGGTAAGTGAGCGGCGTAACCCCGCGTAGCAGGCAGCGTTTTGCTGCCAAACCCGAGTCGCATGACTTCTGATAGATTTTAGTTTGCTGCTCAGTACAGTGACCGTCAAATTTTTTCGAAACATATTTTTGAAATTTTAATTTTATCACTAAATGGCATATAGTGTTTATTTTCTTATTACTGTGTTAAGAATTTACTTTTAACATTTTTTAATGCGTCTCAGTAGAATGCTTATTTTGGCATTAGACCACGAATGCCATTTGAGATTTATCATTTTTCTATTCCATTCCGTTTTGACTAACAAAATAAGCGTTGTCCTGCTTTTGTTCAATATACCGGCTCAATCAACTAAAGTGTAATTTCATCTAATCCAATTGCTCTTTTCCGTGATTTACAGGATTTCGGCTATCGTTCGAAAGTGATACTGACCCGGCGGAGAAGCGATATTTTATGCGCTTATATCCGAATGTCAGTAAGATAGCTGAATCAAAAGTTCACTGTACATCTTGTCAAACCCACATCGGAACGGCTCCGGTTTCCGAGGCCATCATCCGGATGCATCCGGTACTGCGCGTGACCCACTGTCGTTCTTGCCATGCTTTCTACAATAGTGGCGAGTTTGATAAGGGTGAAGATGGCAGCGAACTGTACTGTCGCTGGTGTGGCCAAGGCGGTGAGGTGTATTGTTGTTCAAAGTGTCCGTATGTGTTTTGCAAGAGCTGTATCTTAAAAAACCTGTCCAAGAACTGCGTGCAGGACATAGCGCGCAATGAAAACTGGGACTGCTTTGGATGTGCTCCAAAGATAATGTGGCACCTTCGTGCCCAGCACTGGGCACTAATGAATTTCATCGAAAAGCAAAAAAAGTAAGTGTCGCATGATTCTGTTTCGCACTGTCCACTGCATTCTTATCGATATTTGGCGAATGATTTTAGGGACGTAAAATCACAACACCATCTCTCACCGACGGCTGTTCATGCTCTGTTGAAGCAGGATCTCACAACATGCTGTCCCAGTAAATCAAGCCGTTCGAAAGCAGCAAATCAGTCAGGTAGTAAAAAGCAGTCCAAACGAGCTGAGGACGATGCGGATAACGTGCCTCTTGCTCACATTCGGAATGAAAATAGCGGCGGACGGAGCGCAGATGGTACCAGTAAGAAGGATAAATTGCTAAAACCAATGGTGCTTATACCACCTTTGTCGCCATCGCTTTTAGGGTTGGAAAAACCATCCGCCTCTTCTTCGATGTCTAATTCATCGGCAAAACCATCGGGGTCGTCAGGATCAAAGCAACAGAAGAAGCTTAAGCAAAAGCAGCCACGGACGTCGGACGAAGAGCATCAGCTCCAGACACCTCCACCGAAAAAATCCAAGACAGGAGATAACGAAGTAGTATGCACGCCAGATATAATGAGCATGTTTACTCAGATGGAGGAAGCCAGAGCATCAGTCGCGGCTAGTCAAACGGCTAATTCTGGTGTTTTAGCGGTAGGTTCGGTATATAATATGCCCGGCAACTTCATTACCCCCTCAGGTTCTGGCCCATCGCTCGTCGAAACACTGCCAAACATCCCAGTGTCCACTAGCTCTTCGGCTGCGAAGCCTAGAGCGATCTTACACAACTCAATGGGACGATCGGTGACCGTTCGTCTAGCATCGGCAGATACAGCATCATCTCCCCAATCATTCCAGCAAGCCAAATCCGTTGCGGATGCGCAATCCCAATTGGTTCGACTGACTTCGACTGCTTCTAACAAGCAGTTGAATACTCAGACTGTATATCATACGATTAACGGGTTCCGCGTGGATCTACATTCGGCAGCGCAGCAAGGCACCTATCGTCTTCCAAATGGGAAATTGATACAAGTGCGCCGTCAAACGTCAGACACTCCAGCGTCAACGGTAGGTGTAACCATACCGGTGCCAGATTTATCAACCAATTACGCAGCATCTGAGACAGTGGCACCATTGCTACAGCAACATCCAGTCTCACGTACCGTGCAACTTCCGCCAAATCGTACAAACATGGTGCCCAGCTCTCAGATGCCACAGGCAAATATGGTCAGGCCAACGATGGCCCCAGTTTTTGCTCCGCTCTTTCCACAACAACCCCCAAATGCAATGATGTTACCTCAGCAACCGCTCACCTATATACCCCAACAGCAGGTACATCAACTAACGCCGCAACAGCAGCAGCAGCAGCAGCAACAGCAGCAACAGTACCAGCAGCAGTTCCAGCAGCACACGCAGCACCAGTTACAACAGCAACAGCATTACCAGCAGTTACAACAGCAACAGCAGCTACAGCAGCAACAGCAGCAACAGCAGCAACAGCAGCAACAGCAGCAACAGCAGCAACAGCAGCAACAACAACAGCAGCAACAGCAGCAACAACAACAGCAGCAACAGCAACAGCAACAGCAACAGCAACAGCAACAGCAACAGCAACAGCAGCAACAGCAACAGCTACAGCTACAGCAGCCAGCGCAACGGAATGCTAAGCGCTCTCGAGCTCGAGCTCAGGGGCAGCGCCCGCAACCATACCAAAGGATTCTACCACCGCTACAGCCACGTCCAGTTACAGTAGCACTGGCAGCGAATGCGGCATCTCGTCCTGGGAACCAACCAGCAACGCCTCCTTCGTCGAGTCCCATGGTGCAGCTGCCAGTACTGCAAATGCTGCGAGGATTAGTTGCTGGACCGCACGCTAATTCTCCGCTAGGGGCAGCCCGGAAAGATTTCGAGGAGAAGCTACTAGGCAGTGTGGAATCTTGCAATCATATCATTGTTAAAATTCATTCCCTGACGCAATCGAATTCTTTCAAAAATATTCGTAATTTGCGCGACATGAAGGAACTATTTATCCACGTGGCGTATCTGTTGAAGTACGGCATAGGACGCTTCCAGGAGTTGCAAGATCGCTGCATGGCGGATGTGAAAAAGATGGGTTTTACCAAGGAAACGGACTATATGACGAAGGGTGCAAGCAGCAATCGCAACCCTGAGGACAGCGAGGACGATGACGATTGTGAGATCATCGAGCAGAATACTACAGTTATTCAGTTGGATTCCGATGAAGAAACAAGTGTCGGTGACGGAAAGCCAGCTGTGAAGAAAGCTCCCAGTGCGGCTAGTAAGAGTAATCTTCCTCGCGAAACAGTTAACCGTCCGACTAAGGCGCAACCGATTGCGGAGAAACAGCCCATTGCAGAAAATACGACAACTGTAGAAAAAACAATTTCGTATGCTTTTGGGGATATCAACGTTTCATGGCAGCTTGACTCATCATCATCCTCGGAGAGCCTGCAGACGACTGCAAAAGAGGTTCGATCAACTGGTAGCAACGCAGAATCTACTGAGTCCGGTGCACCGGGACAAGCTCAAAGCAATACAACGCAGGAAGGCACTGGAAAGGAGAACGAGAGTGCCAATGTCACAGCTGAAAACCGCAAAGAAATCGAAGAAAGCACTGGAGCGAGCACTTGTTTTAATCCTGATGATGTGGTCGAACTTATTGAAATGGATGAAACCGAAAGTATGGTTGAAACTACCGAAGCTCTTGAGGACGATGGAACTTCGAAAGGTAAGTATTACTTTTTCAAACATTTATGATTGCGTTACCAACTACTTTGTTCACCCAATAAACTTTACGAACCATAGAAAAATAGTACCCCCTTATTGTTAACACCCTTATTGTTCATTTCAGTAATGGTATTCAACTTTCCATATTCGCAGATCCAACTTTGAACGAGAAACAATCTGCAGATGCTGACATTGCTACCTCGCTTGAAATGCCGGATGTGTTGCGTGATGCTTTAAATCCTGCTAAGAACCAGACGGAGCTTGTTGAGATTTCGGAAAAGGATGTTTCCGAACTACTTTGTATCGAAACAGTGGACGATCAGTCGCAAATTGATGGAGACTCATCCATGGGTGATGTAACTGTGGAGGCCTCAAAATCTACGGAAGAAAGCTCAAGTGTTACCGATAAAACTTGTACAGAAGTTTCAGTTGACGGATCCTCTAAGAAACCAACGACAGAGGGAGAAAAGACAAATCCAACACTCGTAGAAACGAATGAAAATTGGATGGAAACCGAAACGACCGATGGACTCGTCGTTGATAAAGAAGAGCAATCAGTCGTCTCTGTTGAAAAAGAACCAAAGGAGTCAATGGACGTGACCAGTTCGGTTGCGGAAAACAAAGCTGGACCTAAGCAGCATGAAGCTCCAGAAGCAATGGAAGTGTCAGTATCATCGAATGAGGAAACAGTGCCGAAACCAACATCGGAACAAGAAGCTACCGGTTCAACCATCAAACAATCGAATGAAAGTTGTTTGGAAAAAGAAACACGGGGTGGAATCACTTCTGTTGAGGAAGAAGCAACAGAACGGGTGGATAACGTTGTTTCTGCAGAGGAAAACGAAAACGAATCGAAACGAAACGAGGATGTTCCAGAGAAGATGGAGGCATCGGATGATAAAACCGAGTCGAATACCGATTCTGAGGCAAAAACCGAAGATTCAACTATCAAAGGCACGAATGAAAGTTGTTTGAATCAAGAAACGATTGAAGAAATCGCCTCCGTTGAGAAAGAAGCAGCAATCGCTACCCTTGAGAAAGAAGCTTCGATCGCCTCTGATGAGAAAACAGCAACAGAACAGACAGAAGAGATGGATTCAGAACAAAAAGAGGAAGTCCCTGTAGCAATGGATGTCTCTGTGTCGAATGAGGACATAACACCCGATGCAATTTCTGAGGGCGAAAACAAAGATGCAGCGAGCAAAGTGTCCAATGAAGATTCCTTGGAACAACAAACGATGCATGAGAACACTTCCGTTGAAAAAGAATCAGTAGTTTCGTCTGTTGAGAAAGATGCATCAGTCACCTCGGTTGAGCAAGAAACATCAGAACCGATGGAAGTGGCGCATTCTGTTGAACAACATGAACTGAAAGAGGCCCCAAAAGGGTTGCATGAGGACACAGAGATGGAAACCACACCTGAAGGTGGAAAGACAGATTCTACGACCAAAGACATTCATGAAAGTTGTATACGAAAAGAAATGATAGATGAAACAGTTTCTGATGAGCCAAACGCAACGGAACCGATGGAAGCGATGAATTCGGTTGAGCAAAATGATTCGAATCAGATAGAGGTCGCAAAAGAAATCGAGAAGTCGGTAGTAGATGAGGAAAAGGGAAGCAATTCAGAAAAAGTTGAAACTAGGGTCAATGAAATCGATGAACAGATAGCACAAAAGAGCGACGGGGAAAGAGAACATGATACAGGGGCTTCAAATGCCAGTGAGAAGAGTGTAAAATCAAATGAATCTGAGCCAATTTCTAACGTTATGACACAAGAAGACGGCAAACAACTGTTGGATGCCACAGAAAATTTTTCGACGAAAAAGTCCGATGTTGAGTCCGATATAGAGGAAGGAAAGAAAGTTGAGGAAGATGTGGAGAATTCCGACCAGCAAGAAGTGCAACAGGATTCTCCGAGTGCGAACGAGTTGCCAGATCCTATGGTCGATGACGATCCTATGCTTTGCCTAGAACCGATAGATTCACCCGAGGAGGAAACTGAAACTAAAGAAAAAGATTTATCTGAAGTTTCAAATGATTCTATAGCTGAGCCAATTCCCGTAGTAGATAACACTGTACAAAACGATAGCAATACTGAAGAACAACATTCGCAATCGACGGAAGTCATAGATAAGGGAAAGGGAGACACAGATGAGGTGGAACAAGTTTCAAAAGGCAGTGAAGTAGTTAGAAATGAGGTAAAAGTAGTCGATAACACCGATTTGAAAGAGAATTCTGTAGAGGGGAAAACTTCAGGAGAATCCAACCGACAAACAGCAACAAAAGCTATAGACGACCCAATCGAAGCAAGTCGAGCGACGCCAACTAAGGATGACATTCCGTTGGATGAGTTGTCTAGTAGCAGTTCTCTTAAAGAAGATGAGGAGGTGGTAGAAGCAACGAAGAGCACGTCGCATGAAATGTTGTTTGACGATTTGTCGAGTTCAACAGCTGAATTCGCAGACGCAGTTACTGACAGTACGGTAGAAGAGTCAACGTTAAAAGTTGGCAAGTTGGGTAGTTCCAACGATGATGATACTGCTGAAAAGGAAATATCTCTTACTGATGAAAATGATAAAACCCATTCAGTTAGTTAGGTGCAGGAAAATTCCTCAAGTTCATCGCAAGTAGGGCCATTTGAAGAATCTGCGTAGATGTCCGAGGGAGCTACAAATTTCATTTTTATGAAGTGATCAAGGATCATTATTACACGAATAAGTATATGTATGCCGTAGTAGTTTGCCTCTTATTAGTTTTACATTGTACATACGCAAAATTAGGTTATCGACTTTAAACATGTAACGTAAAACTATTTCCATGGAGAAATAAATTAGAATTATTAAAACCAAACAGTTTCAAAATTAATTTGCACTTCAGTATTGTGTTCGAAATCATTTCAATTGAACTCTAACCCGTTTGTTAAACAAACTATTTATTATGATAACAATTTGGTAACTAAAGCAAAACCCTTAAATGTTTTTCGTCGGGGGTAAACCAACCAACACATGATCTTCCTCAGTGCAACAACATCGTGCAAAAGCTTTCGGCCTTTACACATTCGTCTCTCCCTTAGCTTTACTCGAGGCGCAGTTGGCGTCGCCCGGCTTCAGCGCCGGTATATACTGGCCGAGAAAGTTGAGCACGATCTCGCGATATCGGTACAGCACGACGCTAAGGATAGTGACGGCGAACAGTACGCCAGCAAGGATGTCGTAGTCTTTCTCCAGCCGTTCGTACTGATGCTCGATCCCGATCAGAGCGCCGAAGAATCGGCCGAGCCCAAAGTGTGCGATCACTGGTAGGGCCTGTGCGAACGCTGCAACCTTGCGGGGCAGTATATCACGGAAGTGGAGCACCAGCGTCACCCAGGTGAGTCCGAGCGTGGTCGGCAGCAGCCAATCCTCGACGACATCCCAGTACGCATAGGGCAGAAAGGCCAACAGAATGAAGCGGACGACAAGCGAGAGGAAGACTCCAACCAGGATCTTACACGTACCGACTGTTTCGATAATGCGTCGTGAAAAGACGAGCACCGGAATGGCCAGCAAGTCGCCAGCGAGAAGCATCGTGCGTACGATGGTCTGGAAGAGACTAGATCGCTGGCCATCGTCCTGGTCGGTCTCGTCCGTTTTGGGCAGGTTGGTCATGTGCGATTCGTCGATCGAATCGATCACGCTCCACATTGAACCCAAGCCAATCGCAACCAGGAACGGCAACAAACAACGCCGGAAGTACTTTTGGCAGGCATGCGCGGACATAAACTTCTGCGGCGCCGTGCGCAGCTGCCACCAGTCCTCGGCCGGCGACAGGTCCATCTTGAGTGGACTGAGCAGGATCACGGCGGCCGTGGTGTACAGCAACACGAACAGCATGTACGGCTGTTCCGCATCGTCGTTGAAGAAGATGATCCAACCGACAGCACCCCACACCAGCTGGCGGCCAAAGTCGGCCACACCGGACGCTGGGTCGCGTGTCGCAATCACGATGATCGTGTTCAGCAACGTTAAGCCCCCGAGCAGGCAGAAATCCAGCAGGGATCGCACCGAGAGGTAGTAGTAGAACGTCGAGTCACCCTCGTCGTCGTCACCATCGTTGTCTTCATCCTATACCGAAGAAAGCAAAACGAAAAATGGGAAGGTTGAGAGGTTCGTTCAGGTCCAAGATGTGACATCTGTGTCTTGACTTACCCCATCACACGTCGTACCGTGCAGCGGACTGCCCTCGTCATCGTACGGATTGGCAATGTCACAACGCACCACCGGCTTGCATCCAACTGGCTGTGCTTTAACCCAAGCCTTATCCACAGGACACCGGAAGCCATCTACAGATCGGAAGAACACAACGTAGTTTAAGTAAAAATATGACAATTCTGTGGGATCTGAACCTCACCTAACGGATAGTTGCATTCATCGCCAGCATCCTTTTCACCAGAGGCATCGAAGGTAGCCTTGACGGGCAGGATTCCATCGCTGTACGTATGGCACTCATCGTCTTCGACGTCCGTATCGACGCACACGATGGCATTCGCCACAACCACTGTCTCCTGGGCGTCCGGCACGCCATCGTTGTCGTCGTCGTCGTCCTCCGCATCCGGGATGCCATCGTTATCGTCGTCGCTGTCCTGCTCATCCGGAATGCCATCATTGTCGTCGTCCGGATCTTCGTCGTTCGAGATGCCGTCCCCATCGAGGTCGTTCTTGTTCCGCTGGCCAGGGTCGTGTATATCCAGAATTCCATCGTTGTCGTCGTCGACGTCCTCGGCGTCCGGGATACCGTCATTGTCGTCGTCGTCGTCCTCCGTATCGGGAATACCGTCGTTGTCATCGTCCGGATCCTCGTCATCCGGAATGCCATCGCCGTCGAGATCGTGTGTCACCGGGCGACCTTCCAGTGCGTCCGGAATACCATCGTTGTCGTCGTCGAGGTCCTTTTCGTCCGGTATGCCATCGTTGTCATCGTCCGTGTCCTCCGCATCGGGAATTCCGTCATTGTCGTCATCGTCATCTTCCGCGTCTGGGACACCGTCTCCGTCTAAATCCGTGGCATTGGCCCGATCCTTGACGTCCGGCACACCGTCGTTATCGTCGTCCGCATCCTCTGCATCCGGAATGCCGTCGTTATCATCGTCAGTGTCCTCCGCGTCCGGAATGCCATCATTATCGTCATCGGGGTCCTGATCGTTGGGAATTCCATCACCATCGAGATCGTTCAATTTAGCCTTGCCCTCCAACGCATCCGGGATACCATCGTTGTCATCGTCCACATCCTTGTCGTCCGGGATGCCGTCATTATCATCGTCGTCATCCTTCTCGTCCGGAATGCCATCGTTGTCGTCATCGGGGTCCTGATCGTTGGGGATTCCGTCGCCATCGAGATCGTTCGTTCGGGCCTTGGCCTCTAGCTCATCGGGAATACCGTCATTGTCGTCATCGACATCGTCCGCGTCCTTGATGCCATCGTTGTCGTCGTCATCGTCCTCTGCATCCGGGATGCCATCGTTATCGTCATCCGTATCCTTATCATCCGGGATGCCGTCGCCGTCCAGATCGTTCGTACGGGCTTTCCCTTCCAGCGCATCCGGGATACCATCGTTGTCATCGTCCAGGTCCTTATCGTCGGGGATGCCGTCATTATCGTCATCATCATCCTGCGCATCCGGGACGCCGTCGCCGTCGTCATCATCATCCAGATCGTTGGGAATTCCGTCACCATCGAGATCGTTGGATTTGGCCCGACCCTCCAACGTGTCGGGGATGCCATCGTTGTCATCGTCCACGTCCTGGTCATCCGGGATGCCATCGTTATCATCGTCGTCATCCTTTTCATCCGGAATGCCATCGTTATCGTCGTCCGGATCGAGCTCGTTCGGGATACCGTCGCCGTCCAGATCATTGCTCGAGTCCGGATCTTGCGTGTCCGGAATTCCATCGTTATCGTCGTCCGTATCCCGATTGTCTGGAATGCCATCGCCGTCGGAATCTCGCTCCATCGTACCCTGTCCACTGCCGAGGTCCAGCACCAGCCCATCGTCAGCCTGCTCGGCTGCTTGCTCCCACGCCAACTGTGCCGACTTGACAACCGACAACCGGGCGTAGCAATTGCTTTCAAACTGCTTCTCCTGCTGGCATGTGTACGTACAGTTCTCCAAATTTAACAGCCCACCCTAAGGAGCAGAGATAAAATTTAGGAAAACACATGTTTTGGCTACACGCCACCCTCCTTACGTTAGCGACATCAACTTTCGTACCTTCCGACCCGTCCGATCATGACAGACGCCACTGTCGGAGCACTTCTCCTGCACGATCGAGGCACCCTTCCGGTTGCACAGAAAGCTGACCTGCGGCTCGCACGCTTCCGGCGGAGGTGTTCGGCTGACGGCGAACATCAGCAGCACGTACAGCACAATCGACGCGACCAGCGTTAAGGCGGTCAAGATACGCAACCGTTTTCCGTAAGCAAACGCATTTTTGGTGGCCCACTTGTCCACGACCAACGCGAACACGATCGGACCCAGCAGCGCTACCAGCGGAATGATCACCGATATCCAGTAGATCTCACTGTACGCGAACCCTTTCTGGGACATGTTCGACTGGAGGAAGGGATAGATGCATCCCAGACCTACAACATAAACAAGACACGGGATCAGTGGACATTTACACCCCTCACGTCGGTTCCCCTTGCTCCTCACCTCCGTAGAACAGGAACAGGACACATTTTAGCGAGAGGTTGTGTTTGCTCTCGAACAGCTTTTTATCCTCCATCACCGGCTCGGTTTTACGGCTCGTGCCGGCGCAAAGAGCTAAAATTAAATCTAATGCACTTTATCTTTTGTTGATCCCCTTCCTTGTTTTGACCTAGAAAAAAGAAAAAGAAAATAGAAACGGAATCAAGCAACCGCAAGCCGGCCGGCGAGCGTACGATATGAATAATGGGGACGAAATTAAACACTGTCAAAATGTATCCGGCTGAACCGTTTGATCTAGGACACCTTCGTCGTTTTCATTTATTACTTTCATCGCAACACAAAGGCATTTTAACCTAAAACAAGGTTTTTAGCGCTTGCTCATGATATTGAAAACAGATTTTGCTTTAAATTCGGTGGTTAAAAATGAGGAATCGTGTTTTTTTATTGCATTTTACGCATGTTATAGCTTTTTCAGCTGTTATAGCAGCTGGTTGTAATCAGCTAACCCTTAATCAACAATATAAAATGCTGTTAGGGTAGGTTGCTGCCGCTCGGAATATGTTTAACTTTTACAGGTATAAGACCGTAAAATACTCTAAAACCGTCTGAAATAGACTTCGATTGAAAATGGATTAATAATTTCTTTTTTTCTTTTCGATTTTAGGAATTCATCGTAATCTGTCTAGGTTTGGCACTAAATCCAGTCCAAAGCCTACCACGAAAGGATGCAAAATATAGATGTAGATGTATGAATCAATTTGCAATATGCAATGAGGCGTACACGTGACACGATTCTGACAGCATCGCTTGGAACCGAATGGCTACTTTCCGTGCCAAATGTGTGCCCCTTGGAGCGAGTCAGCTGCGCATGCACATCTTTTCTGGCCCATAATAATCATCACTCGTACCGAGTCCGTGGCCAAATCTTCTCAGAGTGAAACCCTGAAGTCCGAGAATTGGTGCCGCCTGATGGTCGGGGGAATATGTCCATAGAAGAAAACTGCATCCATTCAACGAGTTGCAAAGCAGTCAACCCATAATTCTCATGTTTCTTTAGGATTAATATGAATATATTTGGGAGCCTTGTACAGAAAAATATGTTCCTACTCGATGGCCATCAAACCTGGCAACGTTTGAAAATATGTTCTTTTCGTTCTTTATTTTTCCTTTGCTATCCATTTGTCGCCGAGCCCGTTTGTAGCTCAACAGCGGCTTTGGGGAGAAAGTTCGCATTTTTATTTATTGTCTGCGAGGCACCTCCAACATCGAAACCCGCAACGTCGGCGACCACGTGTGTGCCCGAAACTGCCAGTAGTACCAGAGACGGTCGGGAGACGGAATTTAGTTTGCGGTTAGATCATCGCGCAGCGAACGAGGTTCATCGGTTCGGATCAACGCACGACACCAAAACGTTTCGGTTCAATTTCATTCGTATTCGTTTTCGTGTGCCTCCGCACCGCTTTTCCACTGGCAGGTTTTCCCGCCTTTTTTCCCCCTCTTCGGGTTGGGGGTTCCGATTTTTAATTTTATCACACGCCACCGCGATTTTGTCGTCGTGGTCGTTGTCGTTGTCAGTCGGTCATGACTCTGTCACTTTATATTCATGTGCGCATACTGGCGCAACGGAGACATCATCCTAGGGAGCGGAGTAGGCGATCCTTCGAATCGTTCATCGCCGCCTTTGCTCATTCGCCTGCATTACGATTCCGTTTACGTAAATGGCCGCGCAACTCAGATGATGGGATAATTTTTCACCACTTGAGACAGTTTTAAACACATGTACGCTCCTATGCACACACGAGCACACCTAACGGCCAAATTGAAGGATGTCTCTGTTATTGCGTCAATTTACACTGGAACGATCGATGGTCGAGTAAGAGGATGAGGGGGATGAGGGCAACCATAAATTGCATATGCAAACGATGCACCAAGGTCTCGTCACTTTATCACTCCCGTTCCCCGTTCTCTCGTTTAACACGCCAACAACACCGATTGTATTATCACACACTACCGGCCTACGGTCGGTCTACTAAAGATCTCTTTCTGGCGTTTTTTTTTTTTTTTTGACAGGTGACACTGCTGTTAAAGCTGATTTTTCATTCACGCAAATTTCCGCTCCGTATCGCTCTCTCGTCTGTCTAGCGGGAAAGGTAAAAATAACCCGCAGAGTAGCTCGTCTGTCTGTCGGCCACTTCCGTCCACCACTTTCCCGCTCGTCGCATCCGATACGCGAATTACCGTGAATTCTTTCCAAATTCCACGCATCCAAAAAACTTCAACCGATTTGAACTGCGGGTAAATTACTGCAAGGACAAAAATGAACGGAAACTGCCTGGTTTTCCTTGTTTCACTTCGAGCATGGTTATAAACGATTCTAAACAGAACACTTAATGAGTAAAGGTACTAGAGGCACAAGTAAAAATTATCCACCTTTGAAGAAAGGAGAAAGAAGCAAACTGCCCGTTAACTGGTAAGCTTCGGTGCTGCTTCTCTTTTGCTTGAAACGCGCTTGAAGGTTCCGAATGGACTAATCCAAGAAAGTCTCGGCTCGGACGAATCCGACCATTACGACGGGAGCCGTTAGCTCATGAATTAGCCCTCATGAATAGGAGACTCTCAACGCCACAGGTGGGACATGCGCGCAGCATCCGCGCACACATCGAGTGATCCTCATACGCTCCCTTTCTCTCAACGACCACTTTGATCGTGTGAGTTTTGTTCAATGGAGACGCCTGGTCTCTCAGCGGAAAGTAGTTGTTTTGGTTTGGCGAACTCAATTCCCCCTCGCGGAAAAGGATCCGCTTACTAAAACGAGTGTTTATTGTTTATGCAAATGTTGCTTATTGTTGCTAGAACACTGGGGGAGTTTGCAATTTATTTTCAGAAAACAATACTCTCAATCCATATCAAAAGAAGTACTCCACAAAACAATACATGAAAAGGATAAAATTCCGTTACCAGCTCATTTCCGAGCATACAAAGAGTGAACAGGGAGAAGCAGAGAGATCGCCTCGAACACACATAGATCCCATTCTACTCGGTTATGTTTTTGACTTGAGGTCGTCTAATGCGTCCCACCTACAGTAATATTGCGTGGTAGTTTATTTTGCCGCAAACCAAACGAAACCGGTTTCAACTTCAGCGCCTTTCCTCTTACGTCCCTTACCCCGTGTCCGTCTGTCTGTCGGCGATCTGTCAGAGGTAACGAGTCGGCGGCTCGTGGCATCAATCAGTGGAGCAAATCGTGGACGCGGATTCGTCGGCTTAAATTTCATAATCACCTTCATAGGGAGTACTCTCTGCCCTCCGAAGGATCAACGGATGAAGCAATTTGCGTACGCTCTTTTGGTTTCTGATAAGCGTTCGCGAAACATATCGCTCGATCGAATTAAAAGTCATTCGCGCAGGCACATCTATTATAGCTTAGTTTTATTTACAACTATAGAGATTTCGTAGTTCATTTTCAACATACAATGGACCGAAATAATGGAGCGTGAACCACGTTTAATTGAACTTGCTTGCGTTGTGGTTTACGGTGAATAGTTCTTGCACAATTTAAACCGGTCTACCTGTCTCTGTCATTACTCTGACGAACCTCAACGTTTTATATATTTTTCGAAACATGCGATTGTTTAAGGTATCACTCATTCCTTTTTTTCTTTTCCATTCGAAAGCTCAACATTCAGTGACATGTAAGGCATTTTGTTATCTTTGTTTTTGCTGTAGATTCAGGCTTGTAAATAGATAGCAGCGTATATTTTATCTCTTTCAAATTTCTATGTACTCTAGAGAATTATTTGTTTCAAATGTTTTTTTCTTCAACGCAGAGCGGCTGTAGGACATTTTTTCCAATAGTTTTACATTTAAACTGTACTTTATGTTGCATATTATTGCGTATACTATTTCACCATTCCGTCGTCTCTGTTATTCTTGTTTCTTTTCTGGCGTGGGCAAAATTAGTCGTATTAATGAACATAAATTTAAAACTGAACTGAAAAGGTGAAACGATAAGAAAAAATTCCAGTGCATTATGCTGGATGAATAAGCGTATTCGATTGTACAACTTAACTTATTTTTCGTTAGTCGGCGATCGTGTTTGTTATGTAATCTAGGTCGTGTAATAACATTCTTAAAATTCAACGAACACTCGGGTTGCACGGTACACGGTTCTACTAACAGGAAGATAGAAAAGAATACCTCAGCTTTGCAACTTAACTATCAAACGTTGGCCAAATGAACTAAAGCAAACCCCCCTACCACATTCGGAGCGCGGGTTTTTCGTTTGAATCCTTCAGAATGTAGCTTTGCTGTCGTTCGATCTTGATTGAAAGTCAGCCAATAAATAGTCCGTGGATGGAACACTTTTGCTTATAGAAACAACTTAAGGATAGCGTTTGAACGTAAAATTAATTCCCTACCTATACTTTCTCATACCACGAATGATAGTTTCTGTGTGTTTGTGTCTACTATTTGGTACCAACGATCGTTCTCAACAAGTCTCCGAACCGTAGGAGATGGCATGGACCGCTCCGCTGCCTAACGTCGATCTAAACGGGACTAGGAAAAATGAACAGGAGCTGTTTTTTTTCTTGTTTGTTTAAAGCTAGCTTTCTTCTGTCCGCCTAGTAGCGGAAGTGTCCCTTCCGGCCACGGTAGTTGTGGTAGATCCGGAGCGGCTGGTAGCTGCCGTTCGTCTGCGAGACGGGCTGCGCAAGGGGAGCTTGTTGTCCGTTGGTGTGAGTCGTCGAATCGGGAGCGGTTATGTTGAGGGCGGAGGCGGACGGTTCGTGCTGGAGACGGGCGGCGCATCGTGGAGCTAGAACGAGATGGTACAGCAGGAAGTAAACGGCCGAGATGACGCACGCGGCAATGGCCAGTGCCTGGAAGGTGACGATCAGGTGGTCCAGCTTCGTCCACATGCCGATGAGGGCGCCAAGGCAGCGGCCCAGGCAGAAGTGGAAGATTACGGGAAGTGCCTGACCGGTGGTGACGAGCCGGCGCGGCATAATGTGGCGCATGTAGAACACAATCGTCAGCCAGGTGAGACCGAGTGTGACTGGGTAGAGGAAATCGATGACCACGCGCCACCACTCGACGTCGGTTGTGGCGAGTAGGGCGAAGCGGAAGATGAACGTCGTGATGGCGGTGATGAGGATGTTCGAGTGGCCACAGAAGTCAACGATATTCTCCGCGTACCAGAGCGTCGGTATGGCGAGAAGTGCACCGAGCACGACGAATGCGCTCCAAACCTGTCCGTAGTAATCGGACGGCGACGGGTGGATATCGAACGATTTCACCAGCACACCCTCGTAGTTGTCCAGCACCGCCCAGAACGTGCCGAGGACGAGCGTCACCAGACATAGGCCGGCCGACTCGGGTCCGTAGCGCCGAATGGCGGACATCGGGATCGCCACCATGCCGCACTTCGTGTGCCACCACATTTCCGGCGGCGTCAGAGGCATTCCGGTCGACACGAGCAGCACCAGTGCGGCCAGCAGGGTGAGCCCCACGTACGCGTAGTACGTCTCGAGGAACCAGGCGAGCGCAAAGTAGGACACACCCCACCCGATGGCACCCCATACGATCTGCCGTCCGAAGTCACCACGTCCGGTGGATGTTTCGCGAGTCGCAATGATGGTGGCGGCGTTTAGGAGCACTATAACAGCCAGCAGGAAGGCATCGCCAAAGGATCGCAGCACCAGATACGACCAGAACGTTGCCTCAGGATCGCCCACGATCTGGAATAAGAAACAACAGAGTTGAAAAAGAATATTCATTCGGAGCGGAATTGTCGCTGTCTGCATAGATTTAGCACCAGAATGCATGCATTACACAGTACTTTGGGTGTAGACAAGCGCTTCCAGAGTAAGTTATAATTCCTAAATCTGGCTCATTCAGGATCGAGGACTAAACTGCAAGAACTTGCCCCAGCTTACCCTCATGCAGACGCTCTCGGATAGCACACTGTTCTCGTCGTCGTACGGATCGTGAACCTCGCACTCCACCTTCGGCGTACAGTTGGACGATTGCGTCAGCAGCTTCATCCAGATGATCTGCTTCTCGGGGATATCACAGGAGAACCCATCTAGCGGATACCGGCACCATTCGGCACTGTGTGTTTCGTTTTCTTGATTCACCGCACTTCGCAACACCGTGGACAGCTTCAGCGACGCTGAGGCGGACGTGTACGCGTGGCACAGTTCCCGCTCCGCGTCCCCCTTATGCTCGCAGATGTGCGGCACGGGAATGGGGGTTTTGTCCACTTCGACCTTCGGTTCTTGTAGCAGATTTTCCGGTGCCGGCAGAGGCTCATCGCTGACGTCGTAGTCCTCGTCCTCGAGGGAGCTCTCGGTGGAGGACGGTAACACCAACCCTTTGGTGTGCGGATGGTTTAGGTTCTCGAACTCGACCGGTTTCTGGCACGTGTAGGAGCAATTGGTCAGCGTAAGGTGTCCGATCTGCATAAAGGGAAACATCAACATTAGTTCATCAACGTTCGTTCGGAATGCACGGCAGTCCTCTGGTCTACCTTCTCGCGCTTCCACTGATAGCACGTCCGTTCCTCGCTGCAGCGTTGCTGGAATATGATGGCACCGTCGTAGTCGCACGCGAAGCTCACCATCGATCGGCTCGATTCCTGTCTCTCTACCCTCGGCACGGCAAAGAATAGCACCGAATAGAGCACCACCGAGAGAATCATGCAGATGGCGGCCAGCAGACGTAGCCGTTTACCGAACATCGTTCCAGAGCGACCTGCAAGCCTGTCCACCAGCGGGGCAATGATCAGAGGTCCCAGAATTGCCACCAGCGGAGCCACGAGCGTTATCACCTGCGACTCGTAGTAGTTCAACCCGGTCAGGGTCATGTGCTTTTGCAGATACGGATGGAGACATCCTAGTGCTGGAGGTGAGATGAAAGGCACAAAAATAGAACAACGTTAATCATACTTCCTTTTCCTGGAATTGGAAAAAAATCCCTCTTCTAGGGAAACCACCCTGAAACCCCACTTACCACCGTAGAACAGGAAGAGGACAATTTTCAAGGATATTAGATTCCGGTTGACCAGCGGCTTCTTGGCAGGTGGCGCACCCATTTCGGCTGACTAGATTGGCGTGGTTTTCCCACCACCCGCGTGTCGACGTGATTGTTAGTCCAGGATAGGTTTCCTACCGTGTCGCCTTCTCTTCGCGTGTCGGTTTTTTCTTTTCTTTTAATTAAACACTAACAAATATCGTTCGCTTCGTGAACTTGGAAATCAAAGGGGTCGCTAAGTAAGCTTCACTAACGTCGGAGGGATCGATCGAGCCGACGACCCATTTCCATCACCTGGACGAAAGGACACTTTCGGTGAGTGAATCTGCCCGGTCTTCACGTCCCTTCGGCTGCGTTAATCTAACGGCAAAACGCACCTTCCTGCCTTCGGTAGTAAAATAGCGCGGCGATACCTTCCCTTCCTGGAAAGGAAAACAAACAAACCGTAAGGAAATCACAATATCAATAAAATATAACTTTCACACAACATCGGTCCCGCGCTTGGCGACTGTGGATTCGTGAAAGGAATTCGAACGAAGTGCGAACCGCTTCTGCGGTATGTTAATGGCCAGGGCGGGGCTCCGGTTGGCACCTGACATGTTTGACCTAGTAGCACTTAGTAGTGGAAAATGGGTAAGCAGATGTCCCTCCTACTCCTCTCAAGGCGATGACAACGGCGTCGCAGGACGGTGACCTTAGCGTTGACATGGAATTTTTCGTCACCGGGAAAACCACTCCATAGAGCGATGAGTTCTCGGACTAACACCCCCAAAACCATTTGGAAGCGTTTTTAAATGAGGTGACAGAATCAAAAACTATATCCCACCGCTCGGTTCTCTCCCGTAGTGCGATTCCGATGTTGGAAAAACGATGTCTCGATGAGTACCCCGAACAGCTGCCACTTGCGGATGGGGATAAAAATAAACGCCCCTGGTCAAATGGACACGGTGTCTACGAGAGGGACACCACGGAGATGGATACACACACACACACGTATACACATATCCACAAGATGCTGGGCAGCAGGAGATTCTCACGGCCATCTGAGATGGTGGTGAAGGTGGTAGCGTGAATTTTCGTGTGTTTTCACAAATGGTATATAGAAAACACATAAACATAACGCACGGCGACGCGTTCCATCACGGCCACAATGATTAACGGCGAGCCGCAAAGGTAGAGCCAAATGGAGTTTAAATTTGGAACTAATTCCCATCGCCCACGACCCGGAAAATGCGCGATCGATCGATTGACTTTGTTGTCCGCACACCGATACGTTCCGCGAGGATGGTACGAAACGTGCCGGACATATGCTCCCAATTAGTCCGTCGCAGAATTAGAAAATATGTTTATACGCTCATATTTTTAAAAGCTCACTGTTGTTGTAAGCGACCGGGGGGAGGTGAGGAGGGGGTTGATTATAGAGGTTACATCGAGTATAAACTCTGTGTAACACAAAAGAACCATCGACTTTGAAGCATATTTTTAGAACGCCGGGAATACTCCCTTGTCTGAAGATGGTCAGAACATTCCAACTAATCTAGTTGTATGTAGACTTCAAACTTGAAATTTTAGTCGTTAATCGAACTGAAAAACCACATAAGTAAATATTATATTTAGTTCACCCCGAGCCCCTGGGAATTTCATTCCCGTTCAAGCGCCACCTTTCAGAGCATGGAAGAAATTGTAGTTAAAGCTATATGGTAGTCGTATTTCAACCGAAACCATTGGCACGTGATATTCAATCCACTTAGAATCCGAACATTAGCCTGTAATCTACCATCGCCATAGATCAATCCGGCCACTTGAACCACGCGTCTACTCGTTTACATCCATAATTTAATGCGCCTAATGAGGCGGAGATGTGAAGCAGATCCCATCATCTTGTATTTAACATAGGATCTACCAGAGTTTCTGAGTGTGTGTGTTTAAGTGGATTCACACAACCGAAGGGGGTGTCGATATACTGTTGATAATGGGTCAGCTCGCACCTATTAATAGTCGGTCCAGGGAAATTGCACGTCAAGCAGATGCACTTGAATGGAAATGGCGAGCATTCTAGTTCTTCTTTAATCTATCAAATTGATTGCACAGCTATCAAATGTGTTCACACTTAAAAGAGGAAACGTAGGAAGGGATGGCTTGGTGCTCGAAAAGTGGATCGGTTCGATGGCCAGAGTAATGATGCAATTTTCGATAAATCCTCGCTCGTTAGAGCATCGGCTGACGATGACGAAACAGAAAAGCGATTGTTTATGCCACCAGTGACACACTTCCGAAGCGGGAGGGTGTTCTTTTTTAGCGCTCCTCCGCGCCATTATGTTTGTTTGGAAAAACAACTCCCGAACGAGTGGAAGCCAACGGCTTTCACGCGAGTTGTTGCGTACTTTATACCTGCCGGAACGGGAAGTAAAGGTAAATATTTACACGTCCTGCAGGTGCAACGCGGGTTGAAGCACTGGTACTACTTCGGAAAATGCACTTTCCATCATTGGCATTCGCCGACGAATGATCGTGCTGAAAAAAAAACCGTGAGTCGTTCTTTTTTCCCGGACTATCGGATCGTGAAATGACGAAGCTGATGGTGAAGTGCAGATATGGTTACTTCACTTACTAACCTTCCACCTCTTCCGAGACGAAGCGGAACCTGCGGTAAATGATGTCACGTGACACAGCAATCAATTACGGCTCGAGAGACACTCCCCGAAGGGCTGGGAAATGGATGGAAAACTGCCCCGGGGAGTCGTTGGTATAAAATAATACCAATAAATGCCCATCAAATAAGGCAAATCGACGCGGACTAAAAGGTTATCGTTAGAGTTTACAACTCACCGAGCCGTGCGGCACGATCTCCGAGCCGACGAGAGCGGCTTCTTCATGCCTTTTTTTTTGTTTTCATTTTTAGAACTCAGAACACCCCGGAGATGGGTTGGGTTTCAGTTCATGCTGTTTATGCTCCGCTTTTCGAAATGCAATGTTGGTGGAGCGTGTGTGAGGGGTGGGGGGGAGTTCTGGAACGTTGCGCACTCCTCCCGCAGAGGTCTCCAATGTTCCACTAAAATCCACTTTTATTGCTCACGAACTCGATACTTTATGACTATTGGGAACCAGGTCATATACGGCCAGAGGTACGGTACCAACAGGCCCTTATGCAGATTGATCGTCGCCAACCGATCCACAGTTCCAGAGCTACTCTTCTGGAAACAAGGCGTAAAGCTAAAGGGAAACAAATGGGACAAGAATTTCCCCGACCGAGCAGTGTAACAGTTTAAAATCCCAACGGCGACCGGCAGTCTGTATTTGTGTGTTTTAATCCACTAAATACACGCCATGTTTACGGAGCTAATGGATTTAGATGCAGTCACGTAGAAAGTGGTAGCTTCTTTTTTTTCGATACCTTGAACCAGATAAGTCTTGTAGCTTTGCCTGGAGCTCAGGGAACGACAGGGAATCGAATGCATCACGAAAAACCTGCTGGGCAGGGTTTGTTGTAAGAAATGACCGTCATCATTCTCCCACGAGTTGAATTACATCACCTTTTTCCTTGTCACCGGTTCGCACCTCCCCACATTACGCGATCATCAAGATGAGGGCATGTTCAGTTCGCCATCGTTTTGGAACATGCGGCAAATGTATGAGTTCATTCTGACCGGTTTTTTTTTCTTGAGACCAAGAAATGTCCGAGAAGGGACTTTCTTTATCGAAATTACCATACAATGATGAGTCGTGTCAATGGAAGACTCATGGCTTGGAATGAATCATTCCGACACGCGGGAGTGAGTGCAGCTTCGGTGAAGGTGATGTACACTGCCAACTGCTTGCCAGCATATAAATGACTTCACGGATTTTGGACCCTCCGACTGACCACTCGAGGTGAAATGTGTGTGTGCATTCAAAGTTTATTTCAGTTCCTCTCTAAAACATAAAAATCACCTTCCAAACCGTTCTTTGTCCGAAGGTTTTGCCTTTGGCAGGCGGAAGGGAAAAATGGGCAACGGTCGTTTCCGCCGGTGGAAAAAGCAAAACATACGGTGAATGTTCTGTTCTGCCGGCTCAAGACGAGAGAGTCGTCAATAATTTATGACCTCCGTGGACCATAACGGAGCGTGTTCTTTCGAGGCGGATGGGTGTCGATCCGATGAAGTGCAACCGATGTTTTGTTTTACGAGCGCAGCAACAGCTCCAAAAACCTCTACAACCCGCGAGGTCAGCGTAAGCCCGGTCGGCTTATTTGGAGCCGCCGACGCCGGTTTTGGTGCTCGGGGGGGACTGCGTGCCCGGATGCGACAACGGTGTATAGGTCGACTCTCTGGTAGGAAATTTAGTTATACGGCTACAGAAGAGCGGTGCATGTCAAGTGTTGAATGTCTCGTGAGTTATGTCTACGATGCAGAACATGCCAATGTTATAATACCCAATCCATAATCCTTAAATTCCACATTTTAGAAGACTCTATTTTTGAGCCAATTATTCAGAGCCAAAACTTTCAGAAGTGGCGTAGCTCCCAGCCTCACATCTCCCAATACATCCCTCCATGGTTCCTCCAAAAGTATAAGAAATGGTTGCATTTGAAAACCTTCCCATGGATGAGGATAACCTTTAAATGTTATGACAATTCTCGCGAAATCCTCCATGGACCGAACGGCATTTAGAGAATAACAGACCTCTCTTTGGGTGCAGCGTGGGGGACCTCCATAAATCATAAACTTTTTGCCCCAAAGGGACCTTTCCTTCCAGAAAGCGATAACAAAGCAGACAAACCCCTTGCATTGGTATTGGTAAAAGAAAAAAAGGAGGTGTTCTTCGAAAATTTGCACAACACAGCATTCGCGCGAAAACTTTTGGCGATCGACTGACAACAAATGCGATCCCAGCTCGGCTACGTCTTGATCTTACTCGAGCCTTCCTTCTTCCGTGTTTCGCCAGCCTCATCATCTGGTCCCCCCGTCTTCGATCTCGAATGGGTTTTCTCGCCTTCCTAAGCTGGTGTCTGTCGCTTTCGCGACTCTCTCGAAAATCTACTACGGACCGTGTATGCATCATCGTTCCCCGCGGAGGAATGATGTCATCGATCCGATGGTCACCGGACACCGGGACCCTTGCCCTCCACAGTCACCAATCTGAACCGCGATCCGACATACGTGCTTGCTCTCTCTCTCTCTCTCTATCTCTTTTTGTCTTTCCATCGAGTGACGATCGTAAAGTTTAGGTTTTATTTTAAGAAACGTTCTCGTGCGATTGGCACAGTAAACTCGATCTTCTCAGGGTTTATCGGGGTTTATTTGACCATGTGGACGTGTGTACCGAGGAGGGTATGGGAAACAAACGTTATCATCACACATGACCTTCCTTCACTCGCCCTCTCCGATTAGTAAGGATCGATCCGAAAAGGATCTTTCCATTCTTCTCAAACGTGTAACAAAAAAAGGGGTAGCCATCACTGCAACTGCAACCGATCGCAAAATGACCGGCTTCGAGGCGCACTTACTCGCTTTGACTCACAGGCCGAACCTCGGGCGGGGGGCGGGGGGGGATTGTGCAACCCTTGTTCCGTTGTTTGGTTTTTCGTTTGGTGCCGCGAAATAATCATCGAACACAGCGTGCGGAATTATAAATAGGAAGTCGTGTCGGTGGCACGACCGTTTCTCGGAACCGTCCTCCAATCCCCCTCCCCCCCAAACACCAGGTTGGACGTGGGTCACTGGGTTGGCTTCATGTGCATGCGAAACATAACTGATCTTCCGCCTCTTTCGAGCTTCCCTCCCCTTCTCTTCCGAACGGGTGACGGCGACATTTCATGCACTGTTAATCGTTTTTTTTACATGTCGGGCGGCTTCTTGACTTGATTCACAAAACGGTGAATAATACTGTTAATGTGAATTATGAGAAGCATAATCAATTGTTGGGTATATAAACATGAACACTGCGTTCCAAGAATCGCAGTCTGGTACTTTCAGTTGAAAGTCATTTCCCTTGCAATTTCCTCGGTAGATCGTTCTCAATAAAGAGTGATTTTTTGTTTGTTCATCATCAAACGAGATAAGCAACACAGCTTCACCTCTCTGAGACTTCAACGATGTTGAAACTTTCCGGGAATCGGGTTTCGACTTGACCGCCAAAAAATTGATAACAATGCCGGGTGCATCCATCTATGGTCGATTCGATGTTTTATGATTTTACAAACAACATTGCGGGAATAACATCCCACAAAAACTAGCCGCTATATGATCGATTTGACCAAAGATGAAGTTGTTCCGTTTCGGAACCAACATGCGTTTCCAACTCTACGTGCGTGTGGCATAGTTTTTCGAATGGCTGCTTTCCGTGTGATAATGTCGATGGTGCTGATAAGCAAATGAAGACAGGAAGCCTCCAAACTAACGGACTAGATTAGCAGCCATCCCCTCTTCGAGGCCTTTTCCTCCATCGCGAGGACGCACCAAACCGTAGCCAAGCGGATTTGAATAAATTTCAAATTAATAAATGTCCAACGGAGTCATGTGTGTGATGTTGACCCACGTGGGGTAGGTTTCTGCCCTTGAGTGGATGACGGGAAATGGAGGTTGTGTGCGGCAAACATTAAAAAAAGCGACATTCGAGGGTGTCGGGCGGAATTATGCATGGCGTTGACAGATGGTGTTAACTTCAGATGCCTGAGGGGGTACTCCAGGGTTCTTCGACCTGCGTCACTCCGTCTAGCGGAGACCAAAACGAAGTTATTAATGAACCTTTTACGCGACCAACGGCAGCTGACGATGATCCGCCGAAGCTGATATGTTCGGAACCGGTCTAGGGTTTGGACGGCTTAAGGGATTGGGGGAGATTCTCGCGTTCACCGTTCAATCCCGCGTGCAATCATCAGAGCACTTTGTTTGCCAATCACTTGTCCAGCTTTCCTTGGAGGTGGCCCAGTTGTGGAGCTTCACCTCCCACCGAGATCCCCACTATCTCCAACGCGATTAGGACGTTGCGTTAAGCGATCAAGCGTGGACGAGCTCACTTCCTTGTGATTAAGCGAACGACAAGAGTACGGGAACGAGCGAGATTGCTCGTTCGTCGCCATTCAGGAGCACTTAGTGGCTATTTATGCACAAATTCGTCCACCCCATCGCCAGTCTCCCTCCCTCCGTCGAGATCTTTCACTTGCAAAAGATTGCGAATTGCAAAATGGACCCAAACAATAAAAAAAGGAAACGGCAACTCACGCCGTCGACCATCCCGAAAGAACGCACATAATAAACCTACTGTCAACAGAAAATAAAAAGGAGGTCGACGCAAGAAGGAAAAGCGGTGGGCGAAATAAAAAAAACAACGTTACTTTGGTTCTGTAAAGCGATGATGATCATCATCTTAGCATGCTTCGATGTTGCGCGAGTTTAACACTCTTGTGTGTGCGAAGGTTGCGCATGAATTATGACAAACTTAGAGGACTCCCTCCGAAATAAAAAAACCCTCGGTAGGGGGATTCGGTACAGCTCTCTTCTGGAATGCTCGATGCCGAAATGATGCCGAAAACAGCAACGTTTCAGGTGTGGGCGAAGGCGTCCGGAGGCGACCGGATGACCGGCGAACCGGCCAATCAACAAGCGGGTCGTCGTGTACCATACCTATCATATGGGATGATCATATGAACATTCCTCGAGCCGTTTGGTTCTAGCGAGCCTACTTTGTTGATTAAATGTTGTTTGCCGTGCGGTTCTTTTCGGGGCTTCGCAGAAAACGTGATGCAAACAAGCGGTGTTTACCAAGATGAGGGTATCGAGCCATTGTGGTTAACCATTTTATTTGTTTTCCAATTTTGTGCAACTCTAACAAAATGTACAGTGTCGACGGTTTTAGTATGTTTAGAAGAATCATTCCATCAGCAATATGGAATTTTGAATTTTAAATTTGCATATGCCTTCTCGGTAATTTTGTTGAAACTTTGAACGTTTCTTATCTGTCATTAGTTATTTCAATTCCAATCATAAAAGTAATTAATTACACCTCAAAAGAATGCCACAATCAAAAATTGAAGATGATTCGCAAAACAGAAACAAATAAACAAAATTACTGTCTCAAATCCTGAGCAATATCAGCTCGACTTTAAAGACAAGGTTATATATGCATCTTTTAAACCATCAAACTTCTTGGGTTCTAAAATACCTCGTAGCCTAGGTGTTTCTGATGATGCACTTTGCTGCACAAGAGCACGCTAAATTGTGGCCTCCGAAGCACAGGTCACGCCAGCTGCATGTGGGAGCTCGATTATTAAATCCTAACGCAACAGTTTCACACCCAACAAGAGCCCTTGGCACTCCAGGCCTACACTTCCCACCCCCACGACTAGAGAGACAGAAGCGTGTCGAAAAAATCGACGAGATTGTGGGATGTTTCGCCTCGTTGCGCATAGAACAACATTAAGACACTTCGACGGGGGCCCCCGTCAACATAATGTTGGGTTTACGAAGAACAGATTAACCGTTTTCCTCGCATTCTATATCACAAAATAATAATTATCTTAACAGCTCGAGCAACCCCCAACCCGTCAGAGCGTTTCTTTTCAATTGCGATTCTGTCACCGAAGCGAGAAAAAAAGGGAAAAGCGCAGTTGGTTAATTTGATGCTGCATTCCGCCCTCAACCGTGCAGAAGGGTGACTTTCCTCCGATCTGGTTAAACTCATTTCAACAACTCAACCTCGACGTGGAAGGTTCCAAATTTTCCAAAACTCAACACAAAACCCCACCCCGAACGAAATAGTTCAGCGCGCTCAAATGAAGTTGAGGCGAAAATATGTGTGCTCTCCACCACAGATAGCATCGTTTAATCCGTTTTGTGAAGGGTGTGTCTTGTTTCGGGCCGGGTAGCTGCTCCAATTTACAACGCCTCGTACAGTTCTCGCTCGTTCTTTCTCGCGCAGCGGGAGAAAGCCGCAACAAGGGGCAATGGAAAACATGGTTGGAAAAATCTCCAAAACCTATGCTCGCCGCTTCCGGGGGCATGCGTCCACAATTCCAAATTTAATGACAGTGAACCTCTGGAAAAAACGGGGTAGGGAAAAAGTACTCGGCTTGCTTAGTGTTGAATCGAAGGAGGGAAGCAAAAAAAAAACAACAACCCGAACCTCCCTCACGCACGACACGCGCTCGCGCATGATTTACGATCATTCCGTTTGAATGTTCCCGTTAAAGCATAACTTGGTCCGCTCTTTTCGTTGGCGGTAGGGAAGCTCACACACACTCCCCGCGTCGTCGTGGAGCTTTTTTCGAAACAGTTAGGGGCGCAAATCTCCCTCGCTCGGGAAGGGAAGGAAAAGCTTAAGTGACGGCAAAATATGGCCTCGAGTGATGTTTCGCGGTGGGACAGGTCACGTGATCAAATAAACATTAAAGTGAAAGGAGCGCCAAGGAAGAGTTGAGGCGCTGCGCTCAGCCGAAAAAGTAACATAAAACGCATGTGAACTTCCATTCCATCCCCCCAGAATCGTGTTGGTTTCGTGTCCATAGAGAGAGAGAGATAACGGGGCGCGTTGTTTTTGCCCTCTTAGCCGTGTCTCAGGTCGGCATCAATTAAAGCCTAAAAGGTGGCTGCTTTTCCGTTTCGCGTGCGCCCTCGAATGTTGCATGATAATTGATTAAACACAAACACACGAGCACCAATCGCGAACTTCTGGAGCTTCCAGCTATGTTTGCGTTCTTTTTAACCGTACGCCACGCACCCATAATTCTATCATCTACTGATTAACAGATTCCGTTACGCAAATCCAACTGCTTGGTTCGCATGAGCGTTTGTCGCTTTTGGCTCGTAACAAGTTCGGTGGTTGGTTTAATTGGTCAAGGCATACGCCCCCCAAGCGAAACCAAATGGCCGTTTCAAGATGGTGTCAGCGATAACCGACCTGTCCCGAGCTAGACGTCTGTGACAGGAGCGTTTAAATCGTGCGAGCAGTGGTTTCCGATTACGACCAGCCCTACGAGAATTTTATTTCACACAAGGCCCAAAGACGTGTAGGGTCCACAAATTATTTCATTTTGACAGCTCGCTTATTAAAATATTCAAACCCTCCTCCCGCCAATCGCGGATCGTATTACACGATCGATTGTTTTATCTATTCTGGATTGCGCTAGCAATCAGATTCCCTTTCTTTCCCAAGGAGCTGCCATCTAATGTCTCACCTGTCCAGGAGTGTTGGAGGTCCAGGTTAAGGTCGATCGCGCAAGTAAGCCCACCCTCCTCTTTGGGGCAGTCTAATTGAAGGCAGAATGACACGATGCACATACCGGCCCACGTCGCATTCGTATCGTTTATTAATGCAAATGATCCGGTCGGTGTGCAAAACTTGCGTCTTGCCATGAGGATAGGCCGTTGCAGGAGCCACATTTGGAAGCAATTAGTCACCCCGGAGGGCGACCGTACGTGGGACGAATTTATGCCAAACAGCTGCGACGACGAGTGAAGTTCGAGTTGTGGGCATCGTTTTGGCGGAAAACATTTGTTGCCGCAACAAAATAGCTTGCAGTTCTATTTGTGTAAGAACACTTGAAATAATCTTACAGTTTTCGTTTTGCTTCTGAAATCATCAAGATTTTGTTATTTTTCAATCAAAAATTTCTTGTAACGTGGGAGATGGTCATTTTTCATCTGTTAACCATTTAACGCCTTCTTTGATCGAGAACACCTTAACCTTCATCGTTAACCGATGATGTAACGATAATCTCATCGATTAATACTGACCGGATAAAAACGAATGAACTTGAATCTATTGAGAAAGGTTGATTTTTTCAAGTGTGAGAACAATGAAGGACACAGACGCACACACACAGAGGTTAAGAAGTATGTCATCCTTACCAGTCGATTTGACCTTCGACACAACGTGACACTCCCGAGAGATGCTGACTGTGGCATCCCCCGAGGGATGGAAATAGAAAAGACAAACGTCAACTACGCACTCTCTATCTCAATCGTGCGACTCCATCCTTGTTTTTCTACTGGTATTCGCGGATTCTGGCATTGCAACAAGGAGTGGGCAAAAATGGCGTCATCCTAGCTGGTGGATGACCTAATTCTCCCTTTTCTCGCCCCTTTGCCACCCTTCGACAGTCAATAGGAAATCGTACTTTTCACTACCACGATGTGAGGGAAAGTTGCTATATGCAGCGAAGACATCTGCTACGTCACCGTAAGCTACGTACGCTATCACAAATGAAAATGGTGCCGCTGGGAAAACTGAGCTCCTGGTAGGAAGGTGGGGAATTTTTCTCGCGACGCATTCCGACGCATAAATCAGCAAAAAAACACTGACCGCAACGCGATACACATTTCAAAACAAAACCACCCATTCATGTAACCTGAGGGCTGGCATCTTCCCATCGTTGGGAGACTTTGGGATTTACGACAACCAGATGAAGGAAGGTAGACAGCGATTGGTAGGCGTTTCCGCTTGCCCGGAATGTTTATCTCTTCTGCCCGGCGGCAGGAAGCGGAACCGGAGGAAATAAACAAAACTAAACAAAAATTTGGAAGATTACGTCGTTCAAAGGCTACCGGCAGACGACTGTCCAGCAGGCCACATCCGGGACTCAGACCAAACTTTACACAATGCTGCGAGACTTTCAGCACCCCTTGGGCGATCCGAATCTACGGTGAGGAAATTAGACACCAACCGGGGGGAAAACCGAAGAAAAGCGTACCAAAACACCAACTGACACCGTTTTCGAGACCGTCTTGTCGCGTCGAGGCTTTCAACTTCCCTAAATGGGCCACGCCAGAGCTCGCGTTTTGGGATGTTTGGGCGGGAAAAAGTGATGATGTTTAGCTTAACCATATCGTAAACAATCTTGTGCTGCTTGAAACCTAGAGTCGGCCGGTTACTCCGCGAGCCCAGCCGTTTTCCGGTGGTTCAGGCGGGCACGTGGTACTTGCTTCACCCAAATGCCGATGCATTATTCATTGGTCTTTTTTCACGCGTCGTCTCCGATACGAATCTGCTCACGATGCTTCACGGCTAAAGAACAGAAACACTGCTTGAAATTCATTAGCCGTAGCTCGATTGAGCCTATTTGATTTTCGGTGTATCACTCTAACGTATCCCCAATTAACAAAATTGTTGTTAATTGTTTCGATCAATTACGACTACCCCAAAAGAGGGGCCCACCCATCCAATGTTGGCTTGTTCGCGTACGAAAACAAATCCGTTTGCTCCCCCTCCTCCCATCAAAAGAACACTAAATTGCTAGCATGGAGGAGGAATTCTAATGGGATAAAACCGCTTTATAACTAAGATATCATAACTCGTTGAAAAAAATGAGAAGAAATAAATTAAGGCAAGCACGTTGAGTTGGATACGAAATGATATCTATTCATGCGCACTTTATAGTGATATGCCCTTCGCCTAAAATGGAAAGAACTTTTATAGTTCGTTTTCAAACCAATTAGTTACAGTAAAATAACATGTAAAAAGTATCTAAGAAGAAATCGAATAAGTCTATCAAAACAACACCCATTATTCTATTTGCAATTGACGTTGAGGAAAGTCTTCGTTCTATTTTCAAAGTGCGCGTCATCTTTTACCACCTCAAAAACACGTGTTCATATTTCGAACCCGTCCTTTCGCCGCAAGACAAGGCTGAATTTAAAATCATCAAAGCAACCTGTGTTCATCCACGGGGTAAAAAATATTGATCTACGTACAGTAACACAACCTGGCGTGTGTGTATTTGTTCCCGGTGCGGTCTTCCCTCTCCGTACCCGTTTCCCTTACGGAGCTACAGTGGAAAGTAAATGTGAAAAATAGAAAAACATCAGATATAAATCTCTCTGGTCTACCCTGTCCAACGTCGGTCGGCGCTAACAACGGGTCCGAATGATGGTGGTGACATCACCCCAGTTTCGTGCTGGCACCGTTCCATCGGACCCCGCGAGGTGCAGATGAGTATCATATTGATGTTGGAATTGGAAAAATCTACATTCACCACCCAATACACACACACACGGTGACGCCAGCCGAGGTCAGGGTGAGCGAAGTTTCCGATTGCACCAATTAAACGAAGTGAAACGACCTTGGGTTACGTACCAACTCCCGGGAAATTCTCCAGGGTCCAGAGTGGTTGGTTGCATGCGCCATTATAATTTCATTACGCGTCGTGTTCTCGTTCTCGTCCTCCCCGTCCGATGCACTTCGGAAAATGTAAATCCACCGCTCAAGACAACGGCCGGGGCATTCCGATGGAGACCGCGACACTCTGTCTAGCGACTGGAGTTCGCGTGCCACGGGCTCGAGGTCAGTGTTGCCAAATGATTCATACGATGGACTTCACCATCCGTTGGTTCCTGCCTGCCTGGAACCCTGGACCGTGGTAAATAAATAGCGTTGGCCGAACTGTGGCTCGGCTTCGAATGACGTGATACTTGAAGCCCACTCCCGAGAAGGGGGCGAAAAGGGCAAAGCCATGGGGCCCGAATGATGGCATAATATCTTTTGGCTCCCATCTCGTTAATGTGAGTCAGGCGTGACTCACTGCTGTAAGTGCTTCCAGCGTGAAGCAGGAGGAAATAGCAACAGAATACAGATTTTTCCATTTCGAGTTTATTATGCCTTCAAGTTGTATTTTCCCAAGAAGCGTCATTCTGTTTCACACACTAGCAAATTCTGTTTAAACATGTAACAATCGATGCCGAAAATGAGTAAATAACTCATTCATCATCAGAACGCGGAATCGTCGATTGGAGCAAACATAATCGCAGCTTTCTCCACTACTGCTCCGGCTTCGGTGCAATCACTACAATTTCCCTCTTCCTGCCGCCATTAGATGGCAATCAATTTCAATCATCATCTTTGCCGATGATTCCATGCCAAACACCAGCCCCGACCCGACCCCGGCGCGCGATACTTAAACTCAATTATCGGCTCAATTAATTACGCATTCGCACACGTTCGTCGGTCGGGCAGGAAGGAAGGGGGCGGAAGTGGAGAGAGAAATGAAATGGGGTCGAAAAATTAAATACCCCCAAAAGACACGCGAGACGATCACGGAGCGACGATAATTTTCTTCGCTTGAGAGTCTCGCTCGTGAGCCGATTCTCAACCCAACGATCAACTCATTAACGATCGTTTAAAGCGTCGAGGGGATTAGCCAGGTCTTGGATGTAAAGTGGCCTTTTTTGTTTTGTTTTGGTTTCGCACAGCTTCGATCTTGGGGTGGAAAATGTCTATAAGGATTAGCTGAACCTTGACAGCGGCACGACACTAAGAATCCCCACCCCGATAGCGATCGATGATGATGATGATGATGGGAAACATTCCGCTGGTTGTTTGATTATTTATAAAAGCACCCTTTCACGTATCGCTTCTCACCCCTGGGACGTGGAAATTTTACTCCCGGCCGAACCTTTTGCAACCTTCCTTTCGATGAGTAAGTTCTTAACGAACTCATAAGAGTTCCTCTGCCTTAGAAGTCACGCCAACGAAGGGATTCCGATTGCATACTTCTCTGTCCGTTGGTTTACTGTTGCTTATGACTTTCCACCATAGGGAACACACAAAGTGCTAAGACAATGTGTTGGAATGGAAGCGGAAAATGGTGCACGATCACGAACTTAGGACTTCGCTTTGGACGTGCCAACGGATGGTAGCGATTCTGGCGCACGTTCAACCAAGTCGTGTCCTATCGACGCCATCTCCTTCTGTTCGTTGTACCCTTGGCTGGGAACATATGGATTCGCGAGGTCAATGTTGGTGTTTTGTTTTACTAACACGACACGAGCATACTGTGCCACTGTAGCAGCCGCTTGATCTATGATAAGAGAAACATCCTACGAGGGCACGAACTCTATGAGAGATATTTATGCAATGGGACAATCGCAGATGACAGATTATTTGTGCATTATTATTACATTTACAAAACCAAATCAGATATTTCTGTGATGCAGTATTATACAAAAACTCTTAAAAAATATGAACGCTACCAAAGGTGGATGTCGTCCCGAACCTTCCGTAGAGCAGAAGCCATTCGAATCGATAATCGAATTTCCCACTGGAGCTGGATCATCAAACAGGCAACCGCCAACGATTTGATCAACACAGGGACACAATTCCATCAGTATTCCTGGTCCATCAGATATCCCGTTTTCCCTTCCCTCTGTTTCCTCTCTGTTTGGCATTGGGGTTGTCTGTGGCTTCATCATAGCAGATGCCGCGATATCCCGAGAGATCGAGAATGTAGTCCTGCGGAATCGCTTGCGGACGCAATACCATATTTGGCACGGGTGAATGGCGCCAGTAAATCATACATCCCGCGGTCCCGCTGCCAATCTTGCCTGACATTTCGCAACGAGTGCGTCGATCGGTGACGACGGGTGACACATTAAGGAAGGCAGTGCAATCCCGAGAAAGCCCGTGGAAGAGAAAACAGAACGGGTTTAACCACCGCATGAGGCTTCCGAAGAAAAGATCATTGCCGTTGCGATTGTTATCGCGGCCATCCTCAACGTCAAAGAGCTGATTTCAGTCATTGACAATATCAAAAGAATTGTTACAAATACATCACACAAAAAAACAAAAGATGCTCTTAAACCGTATGTCTTGGGTTAGACTCCATAAATCTTTCTTGCGTCATATATTTTGTTACACATAACACAGAAGGAAGAATTAAACAAGATTGAAACATTCACTGAATTTTCACTGAACTTTTCCAAGATTTCAAGATAATCGTGCAGAGTCTTTAAAGTCTTCTCTGAAAGACTTCAATTATCCGACAGGTAAAAGAAAAACCGCTTTCACATGAGGGATGAAGCATTTACTCACGTCCTCCTCCTCTAGGTTGAGGACATTCCTTCCCCCCCCTCTACTTACCCCATCATGCATGTGGTGGGAATTCCGGGTTATTCAAGTGCAACGTGTGTCGATCGAGGCAGGTCTCGAGGAGCTCACCGAAACGTTGTTTGCAAACAGTTAACCGCCGCGACGACACATCGATTAATCGATACGCTTACACCGCGTAGGCCTCAGTCTCCGATGTGGAAAAATTCGTCCATTCATCTCTCCTCCCTGTTGCCGCCTATCAGCAAAAGCAGCCCTCGCGAACTGATGACCCTCGACTGACGACCCTCCCGGCGAAATGAACCAAAGTAAACGGAACAAACAAACCTACCCCCTCGGCAATAACTTCATTTGCATTTCGGCGCAACGAGGTAGCAAGTACAAAAAAAAGGGCCGTTCCGGAGGATGGCTTTAATTTATTGTATGATAATTTGGCGTTCCGAAAAATGTCAAACTGTGAGCCCGTCTGACCTCGAACGACTTCTTGGTGGTAATCTTTCGAAGATACACGGTTCACGAAGGTACGGAACCTTCTTGGTTCCACAAATTTGAAGTCCTACCACCCAATTTTTGACCTACCAAGCCCTTTCCCCCGGTGGAGGCCACTGGTTTTCGACGGAAGTCGGCCTGGAAAAGAAATCGCAGAGAACAGGTTTGTGCATTGTTTTTGCCAAATAAGGTACCAGTACCGACCTTATTTGGGAAATTCTCTTCTAAAAAAGGAGACGAAAATGGGGCATTGTGTAAAGTCATTTATTACTGAACATAAACTGGTTAACAAAGCATACAACGGAACACGAAAAATTTAATTAAAATGCCGTTGTAGTTTTATCGTATCGTGTGATTTTAAAGTTAAATACAAAACCGACTAAAAAGCCTTCCTTCGATTGCCAACTAGACCTGTGGTGTCTTCTCATGTGGGCGCTTGATGTCACGGTTTCGACGTTCGACGATAGGCCAATTGACCTCCCCCGGGTTTAAGGTGCCGCTCGAGAAATAAAACCCCACACGAGCAGCATCCCCACGATGCGGACGAGTGGTCGAATTTTTTGACAACCAAATGGTTTGCTGCCGGTTACTATGACAGCGGTGCGTGTATTAAGTCATCTGATAGTAAACAATGGCCGATCTTGGTAGCCATGCTGATGTCATACACCGGAGCGGGGAGCGGTGTGTCGAGAGGCATATCGAGAGACACCCGATGACAGTGGCCAGGCGTCCTCGGGACGAACCCGTTCAGATGATGGTCGTAAAAGCACACACGCACACCACGCTGACCTTGATGCTGGGCGGGTCAGAATAATCGTAAATAAACAGACAAAACCTACGGCCAAAAACCCGGCCGCTCGCCACCATAACGCACCCCTCCTCGCATGCCACCCGAGAGGCCGCCCTTGGGGGCGTAGGCTTTGGAAAACATTGTATTTCCTCGAAGTTCCGCACTGAACACGCTGCATGGTGATGTATTCTGTACCTACAGCGATAGGCAAACATTCCCATTCGTACGCTTTTGGGTGATGATTTCATGTAGAGACAATCATCCAAAAGGGACCTATTACGACATACGAGAATCACGCGCTTCTTTTCGTTTTTTTAACTTTTTCACTCAATCCTGTCAAACGTCGGACAAGCGGCGAAGAAAGTGCGGACCTGCCGGGCATCTCAAATCACGCAATTTAAAAATTTTCCCAAGACACCATCATCCGGGCGTTGGGTATTTGGAGAATGGAGAATTTTATGTTTAATCGAATGACGTCGAGGGGGGGTGAGTTCGAAGCGTTCAAACATTCGTTACTGCCAGAATCAACAATAATTTTATGGGCGAAAAATGTTGGCACTAGCACGGGATCTAACGGGCGATCGTTTTAATTGCCACAGTTTTCCCTCCCCCCGATCGACATCAAATATGTGCCAGATACTTTGAACAAATAAACGAGTTCATCTCCAGAACGGTGCCAGGAGGATAAAAGTTGTAAATTTTAAGATATTCCTAGGGAGGGTGATAAGGGGATAGGAGGCCCAATGAGGCTCACATCCTTACCTTTAATAGCTGTTCTCACTGCCTTCCAGGGTAGTTACTCAAG
This sequence comes from Anopheles coustani, assembly GCF_943734705.1. Taxonomy (NCBI): domain Eukaryota; kingdom Metazoa; phylum Arthropoda; class Insecta; order Diptera; family Culicidae; genus Anopheles; species Anopheles coustani. Next base: position 96,731,409 of record NC_071288.1, on the reverse strand, counting down.
CGAAACGATGTGATCCTTTTCGAAGCGACCGGCCACGGGGGGGGGGGGCGGCGATGACGAACTGCGGCTTTTCAGCGTCGAATATTTCGGATAAATTTATTTTTAGTTTCCACCAGTGTCATAAAAGTCGACGAGAAAATCGGCCAATCGCCACCGTCCGGCGATGATGTAAAGAACACGATCCGTTTACGGTTTCAAAGATGATGATTTCAGTACCATCCGGTGACACACGACCACACGAACGAGCACGCACTTTGCACGAAAAAGGGGTGAAATTGATGAAAATTCGGAGCGTCGGTTGCTGCTAGCGAAGCTGAATGCGGAACGACACGCGAGAGAGAATATTTATTTAAAAATTGGCTTAATTCAAATTCAGAAGAAATGAAGGTAAAAAGTTAAAATGAACAGCAAAGAACACGACACAGTTTGTTGCAAATAACTCAAGCGAAAAGTACCTAAACTCTGAGATAAACAAATCTTTGTCGTGTGTGCGACTTCTTAAAAAAAATGATACCATCAGCACAATCCGAGCGAATTGGGAAAAGGAGAGGAAAATTACATTCACGCATCGGGAAAACAAAACACACGGCCTCAGTGTTCGCTCGAGACGACAGAAATAACACAATAACAAACAACCTCTCAAAGCAAACGCCCACTTTAACTTTATCAATTTGCTGGTTTGAGAAACGCAACACAACTCAATTGGGGATACTGTTTTCGAACACAACCGAAGCGTGTTCCCGAAACACCTACTCCAACACACGGTTTTGCATTGAATATTGTTTTCATTAGTCAAAGATTTCAAATTTACGACATTTCCTACTGCACACACTGGTTCACACACGTGGTTTGCTTGTTGCTTACGCGTGTTTGGTTTTTTTTCGAAAGATATTTCACGGAATCTTTGCAAGATTCCAACTTAACTTTTCACAAGCAGGGGAGCTCACCTTATTCTGATGCTATCGGAAACACGACCGCACTCGTGCGCGATTTAAACGCAACTGGTAGCCCCACATCGCGTCGTTGGAGCTCGCACGCGCTCGTCGAGCGCAAAACAAAACCGCCACCACGACGCAATCAGCTAATGATGGGAACAGCAGAATGGATCGGAATTAAACTCCAGCTCCGCCGTTAAATATGGTTTTTAAAGTTTCGAATGCGGACCGTTTTAAGAAACGGAAACGAAACGACTGATGATCTTATCAATCATATGACGGATTGGGATTCGGATTCGGAGATCCGGATTTCCAAATGGATTTGAATCGAAAGATTGGATCCCAATCGGTAATCGATTTTCCCAACACTAGTCGGCACACAAAATCGCGACGCAAGGTTACTACACACTAGATGTGATAGTCGGATAAGTGTAAAGTAACCTTGGTTACCGTAATGGTGGGATCATCAGTTCCGATCCGGATTGGATCGGAGTTAAACTCCACCTCTCGGAGCATAAATCCGGGTTTGGTTCTTGGGAAACTTTTGAAACATGCTATTTAGTACATGAATTATTTTTGAATAATTAGTAAATGAAGCTGCATTTTAGCTACAAAACATTTAAAAAAAAGCAAAATTGTGGGTAAAACAATTTCAAAAATTAAAAACTCGTCTGTTTAATAAACACAGACCCAAAAAATATTCATTTGTGGCCATTGCAGGATTTTTTCCGCCTGTTTTTTTGGCCCCACACGAATTGCAGTAGAAAAAAACATTCCCCATTTTGGGGAAGCATTGGAAGCTGCTTGTTTGGTAGTCATATTTTACCCCAATTGTGCTCTTATCGCCAGATGCTTGTTTACAAACGTGAGGTCCAAAGGGAAAGAGGGAAGGAACGAATACAAAAGGTTAATCTGGCCCTGAAGGAAGCTGATTGAATCGTTTCAGTTGTGATCTGAAGCTGGGCCAAAGCACATTGTGTCCGCAACGACGAGATGGCTTCGCTTGCTATTTGGTTACTTTTAGGAACGTTTGTATTTGAAGGATATGCACATCGATTACAGCAGCATAATGCACACATTTTGCAACACGTGCGACCCCGCAGTTCGGAGGAGATGCAACGGCAGGCAGCGCTGGAAGTCATTGGCCGGCTGATTCCCGAGGAACAGGCAAAACAGTTTCACGTGACTGTCGAAAGTTCGATGGAAAGGAATTCGTTTCAGGTGAGTCATAATCTTGATAACCATCCGTCCGTTTGAGAGGGCACTGGCCGGATATCTGTTTTGTAGATTTTTAAAGGTAATGCAGTCGATCAACCGGTAGAAATCCGGGCATCAAGCGGAGTTGCCGCCACGAAAGCATTTTACCACTATCTGCGGAACTTTTGCGGCTGCCTGGTGGCCTGGGAAGGCTCCCAACTGCAACTACCCAATCCGTTGCCAGCGATTAACGTATCTATCATTGCACCGAGTAGGTAAGTTGGCCGTTGGGTCGCACAAGCCCAACATCTATACTAACCTTTTTGCTTCACTCTTTTGTAGTATCGTTTACTATCAGAACGTGTGCACCTGGTCGTATTCGTTCACCTGGTGGCGATGGAGTCAATGGCGTCGGCACATCGACTGGATGGCGCTGCAGGGCATTACGCTAAGCCTGGCACCATTTCAGGAAGACATCTGGACGGAGGTGTTCCTTAAGTACAATCTGACCAAGCCACAGATCGATAATCATCTGTCCGGGCCGGGTTTCTTCGCCTGGCAACGCATGGGAAACATCCGAGGCTGGGGTGGGCCGCTAACAAAGTCTTTCGCTGACTTTGGCCGCACTTTGCAACAGCGCGTAGTCTACGAGATGCGGCGGCTCGGAATGGCTCTGGCACTACCAGCGTTTGCCGGCCACCTACCGGTGCAATTCCGCGCCCTCTATCCGAACGTTACGTTCGCAAATGTGTCCGTGTGGAACAACTTCCCTCCGCAGTACGCCAGCCCGTTGTTTCTCGAGCCGACGGAGCCACTTTTCGTCGAAATCGGAACACGATTCCTGCAACGGATGGTTGACGTGTACGGATCCGATCATATCTACTTCAGCGATCCTTTCAACGAGATAGATCCCGCTTCGCCGAGCGGAAAGTATTTGTCCAGCGTGGCTTCGGCGATCTTCAGTACCATGACGAAGGTTGACCCAGCTGCGGTTTGGTTACTGCAGGGTTGGATGTTTGTAAAGAACCCTTTCTGGAGCTCCCGCGCTATACGATCCTTCCTGACGGCCGTTCCGGTCGGGCGGATGCTGGTGTTGGACTTGCAATCGGAACAGTTCCCTCAGTACGTCCGCACGGCGTCCTACGCTGGGCAACCGTTCATCTGGTGTATGCTGAGCAACTTCGGAGGCACCCTCGGTATGCTCGGATCGGTCGAGAATGTGTACCGAGGTATCCGAGGGGCGCGAAATAATAGCACCTTCACCATGATCGGAACTGGAATCACTCCAGAGGGAATCCATCAAAACTACGCGATGTACGAGTTCGCCTTGGAAATGGGATGGGACGAGGGACTGGACAGTACGGAGCGTTGGTTTAACTCTTACGCGACGTCACGCTATGGAACCACGGCCGACGGAAGAGCACAAGAGGCGTGGAACATTTTTCGCACGACTGTCTACTCCTTTGCCGGTTTGGAGTTAATGCGCGGAAAGTACACGTTCAACCGAAGACCTAGCTCCAAGCTTAGTCCTTGGGTACGGAAAAAGGACCTATGGATTGTTTTTCTTTTGATCAAATAATTTTTATCTTTTTTGTTTAGGTCTGGTACGACATAAATGCGTTCAACCAAGGCGTTCAACTGCTTCTCTCTTTTGCTGAAGATACCAATTGTAACGAACTATGCAAGCATGACCTCGTGGATGTTACCCGTCAGCTTTTGCAGAATACCGCCGACGCCCTGTATCTGACATTAATGGCCGACTACAAGCGCCGAGACGTAACACGTTTCCGTGGCCACGCAACACTTTTCCTCGAGCTGCTTTTCGACCTCGATCGACTGCTGCTCACCAACGAACACTTCCTGTTGGGTCCGTTCCTGGAATCGGCCAAATCGTTCGGTGAAACCAGTCTCGAGCGACAGAAGTACGAGTACAACGCCCGTGTCCAACTGACCCTTTGGGGCCCACAGGGGCAGATCGTAGACTACGCCAACAAGCAGTGGGCTGGGATGGTGCGCGACTTCTTTCGAGCCCGTTGGTCTATCTTTCTGGACGAACTGGACCGGGCGCTGATTTCGAACGGCACGATCAACGAAACGAAAATACGAGAGAAAATTTTCCGAACTGTCGAGCTACCCTTTACGACCGATAACAGGCACTACAATACCAGTGCCGTAGGGAACACCGTCGAAACGGCTCGGTTCGCGTACGACAAGTGGTTGGGCAAGCTGGATGGATTAAAAAAACTCCCCACGACGGATACGGGCAAAAAGAATAAACGGCGTAAAACTAGATGGCTTAGTTGAAGCAGCCAAATATCCAACATTAAATCTGAGGAAATCTTTCTCCTCAAACGTTAGCGAGCACACAATCCAATAGACAATGAAAGTTATTCGACATGTTCACGCCGTACGGTGGTCTTTTCAATATACTGTTGCAAAGGGATGCACTTTGTCCTTTCAGATCGCATTTGTGAAACCATCTTAGGAATACATTTATTCCGGGCTTATCTCGTTTTTGCTGTGATTGGAGATAATACCGTAGGCAGACATAAAAATTCCGAGCTCCGTATGATCGAATTTGGTACTCAAGAATGTTGCGAAAAGAACCAAGAATAATCATGCTAAAACAATCTTATACTATTTAGTATTTCATTTCGTGTCCTCCCGGGCTAATCAACTGAACGAAACGAAGCTTCGGATGTAATTCTATCTGAAAATCGTCCTAGGCCAGGTCGGCCAAATCTCTCTTCCAGTCTTTAGCTAGAATGTTAGCGGAAGAAGGCGGAAGAATATTAGCAGACTCTGGGCAGAACCGCATATCGCTAGTGCTTCGCGCAGAACCTGGTCAGGAACTGAACGGTGGCCACATCACAAAACGGTTACAACATGAAAAAATATTGATAAAAAGACAACTATAGACGCACTTTATAATCAGTAATGAATAGTAATTGCTTGCTGTAAGAGTAGCGTTCTTCATAAGAACCCTGAACGTAGTAAGTATAAAATGTATACATATGTACCAAATATATTTTATTACTCTTACGACTGTATACAGACATTTTGTGCTGTTTCATGTTTCCTCTTTATTTTTCCGCGTCAAATTCCTGCATATCACAAAACGAGCAAGTGAAACGTGATTATAGCTTTCGTCTTCCAGCTGCATATTTCGTCTCGGCCTCACTGAAAACGTCTGCCGGTGAGAGGGGTGTGCCGAGCGTGCTGGCCGAAAGCGCCGAAATGACGATCTTGTCATTGTTTCGTTTAATTTGCAATTTGTTTGTTACTTAGTAAATGTTTTAAGGCAATTGTATGTGATTTCGAAGTGTTTTAAATGTTTAGTTCTCTCGCAATTCCTTTCCAATTTTCTTTTTTGACTCTATTTTTCCCTTCCTTTTGCTCCAAAAACAGTGACTCAAAGTGCTGACCGGTTCGTTCGGGTAGGTTTTCCTTTTTTAATAATTTTCTTCTCTTGCTACTAAACGCTACTGTTATCTATCCCTTTTTCTCTTAATAAAGCTTAGTGGGTCACACACCTTTCGCGTATTTTATCGCCCCGGAAAATTGAATATAAAAACAGTGCCTCAAACAGATGAGCCCATAATTGGAAACGAGCAATAGTCCCATATATAATTCCGATGCGGCAATAACTGAGGGGGCGAAAGAAGGAGTAGAAATAGTCATTTTGCTTTTGCCGAACCTTTTGTTTTGCAAATAGACTGACTCATCGACATCCCTGGGTAAGTCGGGATTGTGTCAAAAACTACGGTTTATCTTGGAATGACGCACGCTATACAACGCACATAGTAGGCGTATTGTTTGGGTTTTGGCAAGTGCTAAGCTCTTCAAGGCACTCTTGATCTGCTGATCTGGTGTTGTTGTTTAGTGTTGTGACCCTGTTTTTGTTGTTCGCTTGCGTTAAAAGTGACTTTGCGCTTGCTCCAGCTTTTGCACGATCGACTTGTAGAACTCAATCTGTGCACCGAGGAAATTTCGTATCGTGTCCTTCAGGTGCGTATCGCGCTCGTCCCGGAAATGGGCCATCTCTGCCAGCAAGGCGTAAGACATCACATCCACCCGCCGGTTCACCTCCTGCATCTGACCGTTGTCCATCTTCTGTTCGGCCGTCAGGCGCTCGCAATCCTTGCGCTTCTGCACCGCATTCCGATACTCACCGAGCGTATCCGGCCAGCCTGCTAGTAGCCCCCGGTAGATGTGCAACCGGTCTGAGAATGGGACAAAGTCGTGCTTCGGTTGCTCGCCAAATAGTTGCCCGATGCTAATGAACACACCGGCCGCCTGGCCGACCGAATTCGAGAGACTGATCTGCGTAGTTGCACGGCGCTCGTCGGTTCCCAATGCTCGCGCCATTTCGGAGAATCCCTCGCCGATCCGTTGATATTCCTTCTTCCACTGTACCTGGAACTTTTTCGACTGATCGCCGCAGATGGCGAACAGCGTCTTAACGGCTGCGTCCATCTGCGGTACGAACATGTTCGCCGACTCCACCTGCGGATCGACCTGTGACGCCAGGAGGGTCTTTTCCGGAGGAAAAACGGATGCGCAAAACATCGTCCCGACTAGGGGATCTTTCTCGGCCGTGCGCTTTCCCGTTTTCCACTTTTTCTCGTCCGTGCATGTGAGAAAGTGCATCCAAACACCGCAGGTGGAGAGGATCGGATGCCGACACACCCAGTCGACGAACTCCTGCAGCTGCACGCGCCGATGCTCCACAAACTCCTCGTCGTATCGGCCCGAGATCTGCTTGTCCGGCAGCGGTGGGATAGGAATGAGGCAGAACTTTTCCACCAGCCGCTCGTGCAGCCAGTCAAAGTGTTTGTAGCGCCGTGCGACCGGAATGTTGTTGAACGATGGCGTCAGCTGGTATGCGATAAAGCTCTTCAGCCCGTTGAACTTTTTCTCCTTCTTTGGCGAATCAACCGATACGGTGTACGTGTCCCGCATCGGCTTCCACACGATACCCTGCTGCTCCATGGCCAGCACCTGTACGCGCTCGGTTTCCGAAACATCCGGTACGGGCAGCCCCATCAGGTAGGTGTCGCCCGATTTGGAGAAAATTTTACCCGATCCTGCGGCTCGGCGTCCACCGACGGTCGTTGTAGCGACCGAAGCCAACGACATACTGTCTCCATCGGACGCTGGCAGCGGTGGTAAGTTGTTAGCGTTCGCATAGTAGCTGGCAGCAGGCTGATGCTGCTGTTGATAGGACCCTGCGCCATTTGCCCGAGAACCGGCGCCAGCCGTCGAACTTGGTCCAATTTCGGAATACGTATCGTTGTCATCGTCCCAGTCGTCGTCCCAATCGTCCTGCTGCTCACCCCATTCGTCGGTAGTCTGATCGTACCGGTTGCCACCAGCAGCAATGGCCGGCTGGGAGGTAGACTTTGCTACACCTCCGCTGGCGTTCCATCCGCCAGCACCAGCACTGGTGGCCGACGCTTTCAGTTGTCCACCGGACTGTGCCATCATTACAGCTGCCGCTGCTGGCGGAGGTGGCATCTGTGGTGCATCGGGAATCGTTTCAACGTAGGCGGCTGGGAAAAGCCCACGTTGGCCTCGACTGTTCATACCCTCCCACCATCCTTCACCTACGTCGGTGTTTGTGACGGTAAGGATTTCGTCTACTTTGATCGAAATTTCCGATGAGTTTGGCTCACCATCGAAATCGTATAGAACTTTCACGCGCGTCATGTTACCCTCTGCAAAACAAGGTAGAAGGGAAAATACATTAGAGTAGAATAACAAACCGGCGCAGTACACCGTAGTACATTTGAAACATAATAAATCTATGTAGATCGCACTAACTTGAGCATTAGATAACGAAACAACTGATGCGATAAAGCAATCGATAAAACAGCTTATTTAATGGACTGAGCAGAGCATAACTGAAAACGCCTAATTTGCCCAAAATTAGTCTCTCCATTGAAGCAGTGCGCCACCGATAACGTTCTCGATTGCGTAAATTTACGCAGTGGTTGATTTTTGAAAATTTGATTAAATAAATTAACAACCTAATCGTGTTTCTAGCAGCAATATCATGGAAAACTACAAACCACATCATGTGTAGTTATCGCCTGCCTGGAAACAGTCATCCATTCGGCATTGTCAACAACGATGAGTCATTGCTGTTATTAAATTTACATGCTGAAGAAAATCCATTTCCACTGATTTTCTTTTGTTCTCTACTGCTATACAAAGCACAACACCACACCGTGCGCTTGTGGTTTATAATACTTTTTCTTGCTAACCGTTCAGATAAATCCAAAACACAGATATCGTCGACCGAGTTCTCTTGCGCATATCGCACAGACGAGGGCGAGTCACGACCGTATACAACGGGTAGCATTGTTTTACTGTTGTGAGGAGCCCTCGGCATCTCCCCAGCGTTACGATTGATTCAATTAACTGAAACAGCATCAATCATCGTTTGGGGAACCGGATATACGATACACGGATTGAAAAAGAAACAGCTGTCCTCTATCTAGGCGTATCCCTGCCGCTGCTGCTTTTCTTTGTCCAAATTGCATTGGTTTTCTTAGCAAAACGAGAAAAATAAAAATATCACCTCCCTGACCTTGATGCTATCACGAACGCCTCGACGCACCGAGAAGCAGAGACCGCAGGAAGATTTTATCACTTACGCTAATAGTTAAACAGCGAATTAAAACCAGCTTGCAAACATCCACGGCCAAATCGTGCTGGCTGTTGTAAATATGACGTCAACCTAATTAGCAGTGCAGCAGACAGAATCATCCGATACGAGATGGAACCGAACGCGAATATTCAAATGAGCTTCACCACTTTCTACGGTACACTTTTGCCTCGTTGGGTCCACTTTTCGGGTCCGGGTTATCTATTCTACCAGACCCACAGTACTACGATCCAAAAACTAACGCAGTATGAACCAGCGATATCGCGACTTTGCTTGTTTGCTTTGCTTCGTTCTGCGATGTATGCCACAAACCTATTTGACAAGCTCCGACGTCCGAAATGACAGTTCTCAATGTCATGCAACGCATGGCGTTTCGTTTTGTTTTGTTATACGATTAATTACTAACAATTCTCAATTTTTTGGGGTTTTTTTTTCAATTCTTTTATCGTATGAGAAAGTTTCTTTCAATAATTCTGAATGGAGTTTACAAACAAACGAATCGCGCTTACCGGACATCCAAAATGGCACTCAGTCGATTTGAGTACGTAAAACAATTCGAGCACGAAGAGAAGCTCCTGAAAAACTGCTGGATCGTGGTACGGGTCGATGGCAAAGGTTTCCATCGATTTTGTAATGTACACAAGTTCAAAAAACCGAACGATATCGATGCTCTACAACTGATGAACATGGCTGGCATGACGGTGATGCAAGATTTCAACGAGATCGTATTGGCGTATGGGCAGAGCGACGAGTATTCGTTCGTGTTCCGGCGGGACGCCAGCGTGTACCAGCGTCGCAGGGACAAGCTTGTGAGCTACGTGGCAAGTTTGTTCACTTCGGCGTACATGTTCCACTGGGCGAATATCTTTAAGGGCCGTTCGCTTGTAATGTGCTATCCCCCCGCGTTCGATGCAAGAACCGTACTCTATCCGACCGATGAAAATCTCCGTGATTACCTCAGCTGGAGGCAGGCGGATGCTCATGTGAACAATTTATACAATACTACTTTTTGGAATCTGGTGTCTTCCGGCATGAGCAATGCGGACGCTGAAAACAAACTGAAAGGCACGCTTGCGAAAGACAAGAATGAAATCCTATTCACGCATTTCAATATCAACTATAACAACGAGCCTTTAATATACCGGAAAGGAACCATTCTTATGCGAAAAACTATTGAAGTGAAAGAAAAGAAACAGAAATTCATCGTTCCCATTTTTGAGGACCTTATAGGTGATGATTTTTGGTTAAGACATCCAGAGATATTGGGCAAGAAAACCAACCCGGAGGACATCTACGATCTGGGGGTAAACGATAAACAACCAATCATCCAGTATCAGCTTGGCGTGTTTGAAAAGCGAAAAGATGGTAGAAATAAACCAGTAGATGAGTAAAATTTTGATGGCTTTCACAAATAATTCATTAGTAGCATTATCTCCATTCGTACACCCGCGAACATTGCTTGATAGATAATAAATATTAAGATTTAAAACTATTTGAATCTAAACGATCTATTGCAACCTGTTTTCCTCCATTATTCCATTGCATCCGTGTACATCGTTCATCCAGCGCCGTTATCATAGAACAAACATCTTGCACTGGTCACAACAAGGTTTTTCATGACGTTCACAATGACTGAAAATAAACATTAAAATGATCTAAATACTAACATCTATCGGCCGCATATTGGTTCAAATGCTTACAATATGTTAACGCAATTCATACAAATCTTTTCCGGACAGTTGCTGCAGTTGATTCCACAGTATTCACACAACTCTAGATTACAATTCGTGCACTCGACATGAATGATTGCCATTCGATCACACAAGCGACACTTTCTATCCGGCTTTTTCTCTATCCATGAGGATGCCTGTAATTGAATCGTCGGCAACGTTAGCTCTATTTATTCTGAAAGAATCATTTAAGTTAGTGTCGTCTTACAGCACCAACGTCGAAGTCTATTTCTCCACCACCCAGCAAACGAACCGACCTCAATGCTTCCTTGCGATCGATTAAAATGGGCGCTTTACTTTGTTTCTTGGCACCTTGAAACAGTAAACTAATCGTTTTGGCTAGATAAAGGAAAAATAAGATTATAGCGGCGAAGCGATAAGCCATTGCATCGAAACCAACTGATTCATCGATGTAACTTACCTTGTATTTGTTTCATTTTGCTTGCATCTTGCTGATCCATCATATGCTGGCTGACGAAAGTTTTCCGCTGCATCGCAAAACACACATCACTATCGTTCGATCGCAATCTTTTCCGATTGACGGGCATGTTGATCATTAATGTATCACACATTTTTATCAAAAACAAACGTGAATTATGTACGTTTTTCACTGAGCTCCAATTTCACACACAATCTTGGAGATTCGGAAGATCCTAAGATTCCCGCCACAAAAAAGGTAAACAACCAAGTGCCACAGTTGATCGTTGGCGTTTCTGATTTGGCACTTATTTAGTACAGAATTTTAAAATATATTTTTGAGTTCGTTACTCGATGTTCGATGTTATAATTAACTAAAATGAGAATGTAGTAAAGTATAAAGAGTTCGTACTTACTGACATCGTAATACACCATGGTACTACGGTACTTTATATATAATTATAGTAGACAGTACTTCATCGACAGTTTTGCTTTCGAATGTTATTCCCATTATTAACAACATGTAGAATCAATAAAGTTTACAAAACGTAGTATATATGGTTTTATTTACAAGTCTTTTGTATAGTCTTAGACGCGTAAAAAAATATTCACTTTGTTGAACTGGTACGGGCGTTGATCCTGGTATAAGTACACAAAGAGTGGGTCCCGGTCACAAGAATCTAAAATCATCTTTAATACACTCCACGGAGCGGGAAGCGTAAACTAATAGCCGAACAATGCAGATATCACATACTTTCACTGCGCATAGAAACAAACCGAAAAACTCACAAACCAAGTCAAGTAAATGGGAAACAAACATTCCGCAGTAAATATAAGAAAACGAATGAAGCACACGTGCCCGAGTACGGTGTATGGCTGCACTTTACCAACGAACAATACCATTGGCAAAGAATCACCGAAGGCGAAACCATGGCACGAGTGCTTCTCTACTTCACTGAGATGAAACTCTTGGGCGTCAACGAAGTTAAATGTTTACAGTTTCTGTAGCTCGGTCGCATCTTTGTAAATGCCGGTGCTCGATGATTTCATTATTCCAACGGAAAACTCGTCATCGTCCAGCGTCGCCAGCAGTCCATCCTCCTTCGAGTCCTTGCCTCGTCCGAACAACCTATTTGCGTTAAATGAACAAAAACGATTAGAGATGGTGCTCAGTTTTCTATTGTGCAATACTTAAAATTATTCCTCTGTACCTTTCATCTCCCAAATTATAGAAATAAGCCAAAAGAAACAAAACAATTTTAGAATTGCAGTGCAAACGTTTGTACAGTTTAATCCTTCTGAACATGCTGCATGCTACCACTATGGCAGGTATGTTGTTTCACAAAAATAATTAACATGCTGTATTGTTACTTTCGTACATCGCGCCTAGGACTCTCGACATATTAATAAGCTGGATAAAAGTTTCTACATAAATAAACTCATAACTAGATATAAGGCAACTTGGTAACTGGTCGATAGATTTTCTAATAAGTGGAATAACGATCGTATATTCTTGAATGTGCGTTAGTCTTACTTCAAGCTTTGTTTTGCATTATCGTAATTTACACCATATAGTCTAGTTGAACACAAAACACAATGAACTGGTGAGGTATCATTTTATGAATGTTGTCGTTCATCGTGGAAAAATTTCGTAGCCCAAAATAAATTTACTATAGATTAGAAGGAGTGCGATGACGATTTAAATAGATTAGCAATCGTTTGTGATGATGGTTATTAGCAGAGTAGGTGTAAAAAAATAAGTTACAGTTAAGAGAAGTAAGTTAGTGAAAGAAACCAAGAGCGAAATTATTAGTGGTGCGCGCACATGTATTAGGTGTTAACCGGTGCTCTAAGAAAACTGAAAATAAAATAGAAATTAATTATTTGTTATTGTACAAAAAGAAACAGAAAAACAACACAAAATGAAAGTAAAGAACCACACGAATGAAAACGAACGCCATTCCCTCGTATGAAGGACCCTTTTATACAACCGATGAATCGAGTGAAGCGAGTGAATGTGTACGATCGGGTCAGGTTCTTACTTGGCCAAAGTGGAACTAGTCGAGCGGGCAAGATTTGGCCGTGGTATATCATCGAGCCCTCGGTGCACGGAAATTGTGTCCGGGTCGAGGAACGCCCCCGCATCCAACAGTTCGAGGTATTCCGCGGTTTGCAGGGAAGCTTTGGTCGGTTTTTTGTATAGCTTGATCATGAGCGAGGAACACACCACCGAGACGGAGCTGGCAGCCATGGCCGCGGATGCCATCCAGGGCTGATAACAGACAGACAAGAACCACAATTATCTTTCCTGACTCGTGTGCGTTTGCGACGGGATTACTTACCTCTAGCGTAAATCCGAATGGCGTGAAAATACCGGCTGCCAAAGGGATTCCTAAAAGATTATACATACTAGCGAAGAGGAAATTAAGATGAATCTTTCGAACTGTTTTTCGTGAAAGATCCAAGCAGGCCACCACATCTAGTAGGTCGTTCTGAACAAGAAAAGAAACGGAAGAAATGTGAGAATATGGTTCCCGGCGGTGTGCAGCGGAAGGTCGAAGTAGCGCCTACCCGCATTAAGACGACATCAGCAGCCTCGGCAGCAACATCCGTCCCGGAGGCAATTGCAATGCCCACGTCCGCCTGGGCCAATGCGGGACTATCGTTCACACCGTCACCCACCATCGCGACCCGCATGCCCATCTCTTGTATTCGCTGGATCTTGGCCACTTTGTGCGAGGGAAGCACTTCTGCAAACACCCGATTGATACCGACCTGGCGGGCGATGCTCGCTGCCGTGTTCTTGTTGTCGCCCGTCAGTAAGATCACTTCGATGCCCATCCGCTTGAGCGTGTAGACGGCCAGGTGTGCCTCCGGTTTAACCATATCCGAAACCGAAATCATGCAAATCAGCTGACCGTTTAGCGCGCACAGGATAGCCGTGTGGCCCATTTCCTCTTCCTCCGACATGCGAATGTTCACCTCCGGTGGCACAACGATCGCGTTCCGTGCCATCCACTCGCGATTTCCGATCAGCACGTTGTACTCATTCACTTCGGCAAACGCTTCTTCAACGCCGGGTGCTGCACTGTTCGATTCCCCGATCGGTTCCAGATGTAACAGTTGTTGCAGCTCGATTGTGTTCTTCTGCGAGGCACTCAGCTGTGGAATCAGTTCCTCCACGATAGCTCCGTTCATGGACAACGGTACGCCACCCGTAGTATTGTGCTGTTCACTGCGGTATTTGTTCTGATAGTTACGTATCTTTTCTGACTTTTGCACCTCCCGCAGCATTCCGGCGACGTTCGAGATCACGCAACGGATTCCACAGCCGGGAACGGACGAAAAGTTGCTGCACCTACCGAAGCTATCGATTTCGAGTGTCTCCTTCACGTACTTCACGATAGCCGTCGCGATCGGGTGCTCGCTGTTAACCTCGGCCGATCCGACAACCGCAAGCGCGCGGGCCAAAGAACAGACGGCCGGTTTCACTAGCATACAGATACGCGACGTCATCGGCATACCGTGCGTAATCGTGCCGGTCTTGTCGAATACGATCGTTTTTACTTTGTGCGCGTTCTCCAGCGGGCCCGCCCCCTTTACGAGGATGCCGTGCAGTGCCCCCACTCCCGTCGAAACCATCACGGCAGTCGGTGTGGCCAGTCCCAGCGCACAAGGACAAGCGATCGCCAGCACACTAAGGGCACACCGGAACGCGTAACTAATGATGATCTCCGATGGCGTTAGGCCTTCTTTGTCTCGATCGCTCGCCGGGATGTGTTTGATGTCGACGTACCCGCTGACGATCCACCCGACGAGTGTCACCAGCGATACGGCCACAACAAACGGAACGAAGTACCCGGCAATTCGATCGGCGAGCTGCTGAATCGGTGCCTTCGACGTTTGTGCCTCTTCGACGAGTTTCACAATCTGCGCCAGGGTTGTGTTCTCACCCGTGTGTGTAGCCATCATCAACAGCAGCCCATTTTGGTTGATGGAGCCTCCAATCACGACCGCTCCCTTTTTCTTCGGCACCGGCATCGACTCACCAGTGATCAGACTCTCATCGCACGACGAGTTCCCGCACAGGACCTTTCCGTCCACCGGCACCTTACTGCCCGGGACAACCTTCAGCACGTCTCCGCGCTGCACCAGATCCACTGAGATCACCTTCTCCGACAGCACTTCGTAGTCCGGCCCGAGCGTTACAAGCGACGCCTCGGTAGCCTTCAGCGAGAGCAGCTTCGAGAGCGCCTCGGACGTTTTGCCCTTCGCAATGTGCTCCATCCAGCGACCGAGCGAGATGAAGATGAAGAGCATCGGCGGTGTGTCGAAGAAGGTCAGCGGGGAGGTGCGCTGTTCCATAGCCATTGCCGCCACCAGCACTCCGACCGAGTAGATGTAGCTCACCGTCGTTGCCATGGTGATCAGCACGTCCATATTGCTCGCGCCATGCCGGACGGCTCGGTATGCTTGAATGTAGAAATGCCACCCGCCGAAGAACTGCACCGGCGTGGAGAGCGTAAACATAATCAGATTCTCCATCGATAATCCTGGCAGTACGCAACACATATCTTCGTGACTGTGATCCTTCATCAGAACCATAAAGTACACCATCGCAATCATGCACGGGCCACCGAACACGAGCGAGATGAGGAACGCATTGCGCCACTTTCGGATCTCCTCGCGATGCTCCAGATAGTTGTGCGCCATTTTGTCCTTGTTCGAGAGCACGCTTGCCTCGAATCCGAGCCCTTGAATCGCTTCGCAGATCGTGCGCGCGCCTGTTTTTTCGTTGTTGAACGTAAACCTGCCTCGCTTGAGGGTAAGCGCAACGGACGCCTTCAGAACGCCCGGTAACTTGAGTGCCGTTTGTTCGATCTTAGCCACACAGGAACCACAGGTCATGCCAAGGATCTCAATCTCAACCTCCGCCTCGCCGGTTCCCGGCTCCTCGATCACCTCCGTTGGGAAACCGAGTTCGCTGATCGATTTGGCGACGTCTTCCGGCGACGTTAGCCGGTCGTCATACTTCACTTCCGCCTTCGCTGCCAGCAGCGCGATCAGTATCGACTCGACACCGTAGATCTTTCGGCAGTGTTTTTCGATTGCCGAAACACAGCTGGCACACGTCATACCCTGCACATGCAGAAAGCATCTCCGAAGCTGTGCCCCGCTTTTCTCCAGTGCCTTCCCTGCGGCATTGCCGTTTCCGTTGGCTAACTTCCTGCTACTGTGAATCGTTTGAGCGTTGAGCGGAGAAGCACCATTCGCAATCGGCTTTTCGTCACCGGTGGCCGTTAGAACGCGCGCCTCAAAGCCCATGTCGTCGATCTGCTCCGCGATCGCTTCTCCGCTCGTTACGCTCCGGTCGTATTCCACCAAGGCAAGCTTTTCCTCCAGCAGCACGCGGATCGAGGCTACACCCGGCCGATCCTTTATGTTTCCCTCGATATTTCGCACGCAAGACTGACAGGTCATCCCGAGGACGCTTATCCTTGCCGTTTGGATGTAGTGTTCACTCGCACTGGCATCATTGTCACTTTCTACGCCCTCGACCAGGATGGACTTCTTGGCAGCCGCCGTCGAGGAAGTATCGTCAGTGTAGGTGCACTCGAAGCCCATATCATCGATGTCGGACGCGATCTGCGCGGGGTCTGTGAGCGTCGGGTCGTAGTCAATGTAGCCCGCATTTTCGGCCAGTATCACACTGATTTTTATGATGGCCAACTTATTACCGATCGTGCCCTCGATGTTGCGCACGCACGACTGGCAGGTCATGCCCACGATGGGCAGTCGTACCGAAGCCACCGGTTGCTCCAGCAAACCGGTCGACTCGCCGTAGTCGTCCATATTTTCTCTGTAAAGGAAAGAAAAACCACTGATCAGTAATCGAACAGATGGACGGTGGTACGTTGGACAGTACGTGCTACTTAAATCTGTCTGTCTGAGCGACCGATAACGTGATCGAACAATCATTCAAAGCAAACAACAAACTAACGGGTTCAACGAGAGATAACGAAATACCGATACGCAACCTATATTCTATTCCGCGCGGATAAGAGCCTGCAGCTTAGGCCGAAGTAATTCACATTGTGCTCTAATAGCAACTAAGGGTCCGCGTTCCCAAAATGTCAATTTTAATACCTCAAGAGACGCTGCCGGTCATCATTGGGCAGCGGAAATCCTTTCGAATCCACCGACATTGTTCCTTCACTTCACGGCGTTTCCGTTACAGTTTGAACACAGAAAATCGGGTCGATGTAATCTCTCCGTAACTGCCTCTCTTCATTCGATATCAATCGCACGTAGCTTGTAGCAGAGATGGCCACAAAAGCACACGTTCAACAGCCACATATATCCGTCACGGGCCAACGTACCGATGTTACTGATCGAAACCGAACGAGTCGAGATTCACAAGCGTTCTCTAGACGACCACGTATCGGCCTTATCAGTAGACTTTCGAAAAAAAAGGTAAAAAGGTAAAAAGTATGCTACTTCACACACAAACTAAACTGTGCGCGAATGTGCGTGGTTGCCTCACAAGACGGGGGGGTTCATGGTTGTAAACAATATTACGCAGGTGGGACACAGTGAAACTGGAGCATTACACCACGGTTTGAGACACAGATTTTTGGCATGTTTTCCGCCGAGTCATCCCATGTGCTAAATCCAATGCATAAATCCGTTTGAATAGCCATGGGTAACATTCAAATTATAGAGCCATCGAGCTCATCCATTTTGTTGGGAAAATGACCACCTACAATAATTGAAATAAGAAAAAAAAAATGTAAAAAAACATATTCCTATAATCCCGGTCATTTGGGGGTTCGGAAGACGTATTTTTCTTATATATTATTCCAACGTTATTGTTGTTGTTCGGCGTTGTTCGTCTGTTCTGAAACCTGTTTGGGGATAAGGTTCTGCAGACCAGCCAGTCGTGTGATAAACAAATATTGACCAACCAGCGGCACACAAAAACCCATACAATATCACCAGAGCACTCATGGTTGTTCTGCAACAACGATTTCACAACAAATGTATGAGAGCAAAATGATGACGAAAATCGTTAATCCTAAAGCATAGTAGTACCAGTCGCGGTACGAAGTAGGCTCATTAAAATCCGGCACACACCAACAGCGAGGGGTTATCTAGTAGGCTGAATTTCGATTGCGGAGTAGTCGTTGATCGCGGTTTTTCTTTTGTTGTACGCGAGACGATCGGAAAACTAACAGACCTTCGCCGACAGAGCCGTTATTGTGGGCTCGCCGTTATTGACGCCGTGAGGTGGAATTTGGAAAGCTCCGTTTTCCGCGTTTTACACTACCTGCTGCCGTATCCGTTGTTCCACATTTTTCCACGCCGATGTCGGGGCTAAAACACGATCCGGAACAGAAACACTCTTTAGGTGCGCTTATATTACCACGACACTGGACAAAGGGGGCACTCCTTATTATGGAGCATACCCAACTAGAAGAGAATGTCTTTCTAGCTTCAAAAAACGCAATACCAAACGAGCACTACCATCACGGATCTAAAGGAGACACCCTTTTCGAAACGTCCCTGGACTTTGAAAGGCGGTCGCAAACCGAAAACGAAGTAAAAAATCGACACCAACATAAAGATTAGACTGTAACAAAATTTAAAAAAATAACATAGAGCTACACTTTCGTTTCCAACCACTCTTGTCTTGTCTGCACCGAGCCGAGAAGGCCCACGTAAAGCTTCAGCTGGTTCGTGTGGTAGACTACTGAACTACGGGCTTTCACTGATCGAGACGACGGACCCCGTGAAGCCGGTTTTGCACCCCCCCTTAAAGGTTGGGGATTGCTTCGCGCTTCGAACGCACACCAGTAAGAGTTTCCACCCTGCGGCGCAAGCTGCGTGTCTAGCGGAAACTCAGGGAACCGCGCCACGCTGCCCCGTGTTATGATCGCCGTTCCGAGATCGCGATCTGCCCTCCACGTGTGTCTGCCCTCCGAGCGCACACACTGTAGCATGCGCAATGGCGATGCCGTTTGAGGGGCCTTAGCTTCAAGGGAACAATGTAGTTCAGCATAGAGTGCAACCAACAGAAGAAGTTGTACTGTTAAGTTGGAATACACTATTATGATGTTCAACGCGTGGGCGTCCACATGGTACTATTATTTTTGAAAATTCATCACGGTTTTTTTTTGTCTAGGCATAACAGACAGTTTTATTAGCATCATTTTTATATTTCTGAATTTTTTTTTCGTTTCCACCACTCCTACAAAAGTCGAGCAATGCGTGACCAAGCTGGACAGTGGTGTATTCTTACGTAAGTGTATGGAATAAATCAAGGCCGAAACGCGTTTCAGCAAGGAATTGGATGGGAGGTGGAGAATATGACAAAAATGTAGCTTAATGTATTTTATTTTTCATTGGGTAGTAGTCCCAGTTCGTAACACGTGTCAAAACTCACCAGCATGTGAGGTGCTTAAAAAGCATGTAAGGTTTTAAGTGAAGTTTTCCAATTTTCCCAACAATATAAATATACTATTGAAATCATAAATCACTCCATCACCATATGGTGACTGAATTCGTATATTTAAACATCAAGTACGAAGCACCTTGGGCTTGTTTGTTGCTTGAATCAGTTTGTTAGTAGGGGTTTTTACATTCAGTTGGATGCATCCGATAAACGAATGGAAACAATAACACCCTATCACGGGCTGCCCTTATTACGAGGTAAACCAACGAGGAAACCTGTTGTAAAGAACCTCCAATACAAGGTAAATGATAATATGCATGGTTCTTTGGGCTTACTAGTCCGAACAACATAGATAGAGCAAAGTATCAATAAAATACGTATGATGTTTTTGTTTGCAGCTCACCATATCGTGCACATTATTAGGATAATAAAGTAAGAAACAAAAATTAGTCACAAAGAAATTCTAACCATATTCGCAAAACCTTGTCCCTGCTGAGGACAATCAAATCGAGTGGAAGTACGTCGGTTGACAGAACTTATCTGAACAAACATCGCCTTTATAGTTCGTTATCATAGAATTGCTTCAATAATCTTTACGAACAAACATACAAATCTCCGCTCTTCAGTGAATCCGCTTCGAAGAACTATCCTTCTAGAAGGCGTGCAAAAGATTTCTTATAACTGCTGCTAGGTGCCACATTTAAAATGGTCAGTTCCTGCGGAGTCATACGAATTTACTCTTATCAGTACGGATTCCGTGCACCGTCTTGACCGGTGGCATTTAAACGGTAATGGAAGGTCACCATTTCGTTTTTTGCTCATCCTTGTTCTTCTTGATCATATGTCGATCATATGAAACCAGTTTTCGGGAACATACACTAGAGCAGGTATCTAAATGTCACATTGGCCATAATTTTATCTTTTCGTCTTGCAATATGATCTTCTACATCCATACCACCATGGTAGGTATTGCTTCTCGTTCCACCGCGGCTTTAAAACTTGTCGTACTCGATCAAGCAGTGATTTTTCATTCGTCCAACAAGATGACCTCCACTCTTATTTTCATCCACATTTGATCCATTTACCCTTCGTTTCCGGCGCCATTGTTGACCAGGAGTGCGTACTGGATGCTGTCTCTTCCAATACCCACTGTGCTGGGTTGTTGAGATGACTTATTTATATTTTTTAAGAAGTTCATCTCAATGAGGCACCTGATTGTCACGTTACGTCTCGTTACGCATTACTTTAACTTTTTTATTTTAATTGTGATGCTAAGAACAGAGGTACACGGATGCTGTACGACTATAAAAGTTGTATGATGGTTGTAACCTCAACATGCAAACACACCACGATCGAGGAATGATTAACGCGGGGACTCGTGTTCGACATTCGACCGCGACAACGAACCGAGGAGAACTAAAGTGGCGCCTTCATGTGTTCGAAAGCTTGATTCAAAATCCCACCGCCTCCACCGGGTTCCACGCGTATACTAACAAGAAGGGCGGCATGAGATGATAGTATGTATTGGTTGCAGCACTTGATACTGTTCCATGGAGCATAAGGCGGGTCATTAGTCATGTACTTTTCCAAGTTTTAGTCACGATTAGTTGACCGCGCATTCGGTCTGGGTGGTGCCGTAGCCGTATTGGTGGAGTTATCTTGTTTAGTGTATAACTTTGAGTGCACACTACCACCAAATGGGTTGATTAAAATCTGCCCGAATGGAATCTCGCGTTATTGCGGGCCGATATCTGCCAATTGAGGATGCAACAACAGCCGTGTTAACAACTGCATCAATACTTGATGAAGCCCTTATGGGGTCAACATACGAAATCGTACTGTGTATCACAGAAGAAGAGTTCAATTTAGAATACAAATATTGATTTTTTTGGATTATTTTGTTTTTAGTAATAGACATGTTGATTCCAAACTTCGTACACGTGCACACCTTTCCCAAATTGTACCTTTTTAGAACATGTGGACCTCCAAATACTTTTTCCAATTTTGAATATTATACTTTTTTCATTACCTGGTCTAATACGACCTTTCATTTAGGTCTAATACGACCTAAAACTCAACAATTCAAAAAGTCTTATACGACCCAAAACTGGTCATACGTTAAGACGGTTAACGAAGCCAACGCCTTCACAATGGACTTAAAATGGAGCAACAAAATCAGTAGCATACGCTACGAATCTTACTGTGCAGCAGGTTCATTCAACTCCTACCGTTGTCTTTTTCATCCGCATGACGGTAAGTATAGGCAATACTCATTCAAACGAGTTATCGTAAATCATTGAATTTAAATGAATCCGATAGTACAATCAATCGATGCTGATAAGAAATGGGCGCCCGGTGACAGCACTGCACATTCTCATCAACACCCCCGACGCCCGCGTGGCCCTATTTCATCGGCAACGATGTTCTTCCAAAGTCCCTCGTAATGGAGTACTAGCAGCAAATTCGGTACACCGCACGATCGCCTCTCGTTGATTGCTTGACAATGGTATAATTAAGGGCAGTGTTGTAACGAACTCGTCAAGCCGCGCTGACTCGACTATTGGTGTACAACGCCTAACGAAGGAAGACTTTCTTAGTCAGCAATTTTTTTCGCAGCTATTCTGTTGGCGGAATGACTTTTTTTCGCGCAAATGTACATATCTAGTTGTTGTGATCGATTGAATACTTACATAGATTTACTGATTCTTTCATTAATATCCCCATTACGCCCAGAGCCATTACTATTGCTCGGGGATACTTCTTTGTTCGAAGTACCTAAAAAGAAGAAACAAGAACTCATAGAGTTAGTGGGCAGATCTGCTGTATGCGTACTACTTTTGACCAGTACGTACCATCTCCTGATAACGCTATTTCTCCAGTGTCCGACATCACGATCAGCGCCTGCTGCCTGTTGCCTCCGGCTTGTTGGTGACTCTGGCGATACAAACAATGACCCCACTACTCCGCTATTTTATTTCCGTACACTCCCCGTAGTGCCCCACGACATCCGTAAGGTAAACATACAGTAAAACCTCTTCAGCGTATTACACAATCGCAGCTGACACGCACCCGGCAACTATCGAATCTATAACCGTACGCAATATGTTAGCCTTTGTGGAGAATAGAATCATAAACTGGACACTATGGCACTCTTGAGTAATGTAGCAAAGAAGAAACTGAAACGGTGGAGATGGACTTTGCATACACGACACGACATTTGTCTAATATCGAGCTGGAATGAGATGCATTTAACATTACTCTGTTATCGCATGCATTCGCCCCACGACCAAATAGCCGTTCTGTGTAGGATCTTTCATTGCACTTTGTGCCACTTTTGCTACACCGCCACCGCCACTTCTGTTGTTAATCCGACGAAAACACCATACTGACTGACTTTACGATCAATTGTTGTGGTTTCACAGCAGCTGGTTGGTTGACATGAATCAATGCTGTGAGTTTGCTATGTTTATTCTTGTAATTTTGGATTTTTCAAGAATTGTAAAACAATAAAATATACGTCCTTTCCTTTACTATTGGAGGCTAAATCTATTTGTTATGATTTTTTGAACAAGATGTAAAATATGTTCCTAAACTGCCATCATCTGTAGTTGGCTTTGAGCTCTAGCAACGTCAAACCAATGCTGTCAGTGTGTTTTGGTGCAGACCAAACATTTGTTTACCTCATCACTCTGGTAGCTTCCGAATATATTGGATTGTGAAGCGAATTTCATCAAAATGGGAACGGACGACCTCAGTAAAGGCGAAAAAATACTAAACGGATTCCAAATGTAAGTGGTTTGTATGGTGTTTACCGTTTTCCATCACAGATCCGTCCAATTGATCATTCAAATTTGCAGCAACTGGATGATACTACGAGATGCGGACACGGGACAAATCATCTGGCAGGAAAATAAAGATTTTTCCTGTCCCGATGTGGAACATGAGGCTAAAGTGCCAGTAAAGATACTTGGTCTGCGGGCAGTTTCAAGAGAAATCAATTTCAGCACCGTCGAGTCGATGGAAAACTTTCGTCTCGATCAAAAGGTAAGAGGACCGGGGAATGATTGGATGTGATGCGGGGCGAATGCGCTGTGCGGACGTTAATGGTTTAATTTTTTTTATTGATTAATTAATTACCCTTTCGTGCATATCTACCATTTCAAGGTGCTCTTTAAAGGACGAATTATGGAGGAATGGTTGTTTGAGATGGGATGGGTCAGTCCCAACACGACAAACACTTGGCAGTCCACGATCGAAGCGGCCCCCGAGTCTCAGATGATGCCTGCTAAGGTGCTGAATGGGAACGTGACTATCGAAACAAGTTTTTATGACGGTGAAACTTTTATCAGCAAATCGGTTGTGCGATTATACTACATTTAGAAAACGACGAAACACTTCTGCTTCAAAATACTCTAGTTTAAGATTTTCAACGAATTGCCACCCACCCGGAGGCGAATCTTATCGAATTGTTTGGTTGTTCGTAAAATCATAGCAAATCACCCAACTTTATGGGACCACATTATTCAAATTCAGTGCACTATTGCACCAGCTAACGTGCGAACCTTTATGTGCAGCACAGTTCGTGGGACAATTCGCTACAATCCTATCTCTACGTAATTACTTATCTCTTGCTGGAAACAAATGGAGACCGAACAAAGCAGTTCAAAGCTAAGTGCATTTTGTTTTACAGGACGCTAAAACATCAAACTTAGGGAGCTTTCGTGAACAGAACTATTTAAGACGGATCGAAAGATTTCGGTACATGTACAACTGATTTGTTTACTGAATCGTATTGTAATATTTAGCACCGTTTATGTATTATAATTAGAGGTTTAATTAGCATTTTTTCGTTTGGTGCAACTGAATTCGTGTTAATTGTTTAACCAATGTAATGCCTATAAGTAATACATACACCGAATGTACGTAAGCAATAGCTAATTGTGTTTGTTATCCTAAAACATCCGAAATCGGTACATATTAATAACACATAGTTATAACGTGCTATTTTAAAGAAATATTTACAAAACTATTTTAAGGAATTTAGTATTAAATTCAAAAACAAATTGTAAACTCCCAGCATCCGATAAGCAAAGGGCAAGGGTGATGTGAGGTTGCGGAGTATGGCGGAGCTGTCAAAGTCGGAGTGCATAAACAAAACAAAACTATCGGGTGCTTAACTCTGGGAAGGTTTTCCATTTTGCTGGAGTATAATTAGCGTTAGTGTGATTTTTCGAAAAAGAATGACTTTGCCGGAGGCTCTCTTAAAGCGCCTAGCCAAACGTGGCATCATATCTGATGCGCAGAAAGTTGGAGCGAACCAAAATCAACCACCACTCTTATCCGCTGGTACCGCCGATGAAGATTCTGATCAGGACAACAACAAGGAGCGCGATTCGGAAAACACTTCCGACCAGTCCGATGAGAAGGACGACGATGTGGACGACGACCGGCGTGATGCGGAGGTTATCAACGAAGAAATCATTGCCGAGGACTACGATGAGTACGATCAGGTCAATCCGGAGGCGTACGAATATGCATCGAAGAAGAAAAGCACGCCGGCCTTGGAGTGGACCGAAAAAATGAAGCAAAAAATGACCAAACGATACGGTTACCAGTCAGTGGACGGATGTCAGAACAAGTACAACATTTACCACCTCTGCACCATGTACTGCGTGAAGCGATACGGGGAGGTTGAGTTTGAGATCGAAAAGGAGTACGAGAAGCGAACCAAGCGCCTGCTGGAGCGTTATCCGTTGCCAAAGAATTGGCGAAAGGAGTACGACATCGGATGCAAGGCTTTTTATTTCTACAATAAGGACACTCGTGTTGTTGCTTGGCTGCCTCCCACACACCCAGATGCGAAATTGACCAAGAGTGCAAAGCAACTACGCCGTGAGCTGATGGAGGAGCAAAAGCAAAAGGATGCGACAAGTGAGGCAACGCCGCCCACAGTTATTGTGGAAAGTTATCCACCTCCGGCGAAACCCTTGATAGGGCCGACAAATACGACCGCTCTAGGTTCGTCCAATGTTGGGCCGGGTGTGGAAAATCTAAAACCACCGATAGTCAACCCCCCGAAGCGGCCAGCTAAACAACATCCCGGATCAGGGGAAAGGGAGGACGAGAAAAGGCAGCGTACATTTTCGTCCGGCAATGATTCTGGTGCCGGTGAATCTGGTGCTGCCGACCAGGTAGATCGTGATAGAGACTATCGTGACCGCAATCGTGATCGACGCGAGCGAGATCGAGACCGTGATCGTGACCGCGATCGCAGAGGAGATCGGGATCGAAGTCCTCCAGCTCGCGGGGATGAGTAAGTATAATGTTTCTTGATTCTACTGATTTAGATCTAATTTAGCTCGTTCTCCTTTTTCTGCTTCAATCCAAAGTAATCGCTTCGGGGCACGCGACAGGGACAGAAACCGTGATCGTGATCGGGAGCGTGATTATCGAGACCATCGTGATCGACGGCCACCGCGAGGCCCTCCGAAGTCGGCCCCACTAGATCCGATGGATCCGGCCGCTTACTCGGACATACCGCGTGGAACCTGGTCCGCTGGGCTGGAGGCTCAGTCTCAGTCTGCCGCTGGATCAAAGAAAGAAAAGAACGATCGTAAGAAACCGCAACTCACGTCGCCCAAATCCGACGGCGATGAAGACGATGGCGACGAAGGAGCACATGAGGTGCTAAAAATTTCAGCCGTTCAAGAGTTCCATCAGGACGAGGACGTTGACGATGACATTGAATAAATTAAAATGAAATTTCAAAAAAATGGAATAAATATACCATATAACAAACCAAATCGTGACTTTTACACAATTTATTGAAACGTTTGTTGAAGTTGTTGAAGTTGAGCTTTACTATGTCCATCAAATGACATCAATGTATGTATCCTGGTATTACCCTATCATCTTCTGCCTAATCTATCTATTAATAGCTGGTCTTTGCAAGCTTTTCCCTTTACTTCCTTCATTCCTGTGAAACGCGAATACAGGATTTGCACTTTTTTAAATTGTATTTTATGTTCTACAATAGGTTTCCAATTGCGTTTGAACTGTGGTGAAATCTGCGAAGTATTTTTTGTTACACTTTAGCCTAAAATATTGTTTAAAATCAAACTGGTACGAGCGGAACCACTCAAACCACCCTCTTACATAGTTGATCTGATCAGTTGCGTTACACACGGGAGATTTGCTAAAGCTAATGTTTTTAAAGGAATCTTTAATAAGTTTGCGCTTTACAACGCTTGCACAACTTGTATGGCTTATTCTCCACGCGGAGAATTTAAATGGGACCTTCCGCCGTTTTGCGCTCTCAGCAGTCTGCAATTTAGGTCCTGAAACTCGCTGCAACTAACTAGGCAAACCTAACCATTTGCTGTTGGGCTAAGAAAAACGAAAATAAAGCGTTATCCGCCTGTTTTATTGTCAAAAGACTTTTGTGCGTTAACAACCGATAATACCGATCTACTAAACAACTAAACTCTGGTCCTTGGTGGTGCCAAAAATCAACAGGTGTCTCTTTCCTACGTATTAACAATATTACAATTCGTTGTACGTTTTAATAAATTTAACTACTCAACTGAGACCATATTTTAAGACAAACTTTTCCAATTCCCTATTGCTATTGCGTTGTGGATTATATTGCTTTTCTATGCCGATCATTGCAACGTGTCCAGCGCCTACCTCGACTTGCCTACATTCTTCTGATTCTGCATTGAAAATCTGCTTTAAAAACAAAGTGACAACGTAAAACAAATAAATATACGTTCAAATCAATAACCTACGAAGCCGAGATATAAGAAAAATCAATCAATTTCTTAAAATACTTGCGTTGAAACAGGTATTCCCTTCTTTTCCACGAAGTTGAAAACTCCAACGTTCTTATGAAAGTACTAATTCTACAGGAGCAGATTACAACCTAAGCGAGATTTTTTTCACTTACACTCCTACATTCCTTCGAAGAACATATATGGCGCATTAAGCAATCAGTTTATGCGTACGGAAGCACCTAGTTACGATAATAATAATAATAATCAAAAGACACAATATGCTCACAGGTCATCGGTAAACGGCTCTTCTTCTTCATTCTAATCGGTAAAGTTCCTTCCTTGAACGTTTCGGCTATATTGCACAAAACATGAATAGCATGACAAGGGTGGAAAGTTTTGAGCATAAAACAACATCTGGAAGGCCACAATGTGATGAATACACCTAATGTTACACTAAAAACCAAACTAGAAACCATCACCGCCGACAGAGACAAACGCTCAAACGGTTCGGAGGAGTGTTCTACGTTGGCCTCATTGAATGAGGATCAAGTATACCTTTTCCCTTTTCATGTCCTAGAAATGAAAGCACCAAAAGTGGTAATAAATTGAAAAGAGGATACTTTTCTTAAGTAGGTGGATATGCAGACATTCACTATTCCTACGATACAGGGAAGCTCTATCTCTTACTATTATCCTTGTCTATACGCTTCACGCATATCCGCTCTCTGGTACGCTGAGTTGAAATCTATCAGTTTCCAATATGTTCAACTCCAATATGGATGAACGATTACTACAAAAATGGCCGCTTTTCGACGCCTAGGATGTATGTGGATCGCCTTATCATACCATTCCAGCTACTCTTCCTCTTTGTTAGATTAACTTGGCACATAATAATAGGTCACTATATGGATGCTGGGTAGGACCGGCTATCGGGATTAGGTTGCACTGTTGTTTTGCGTATGGAGCAGCTGAAAAGGTGTAAGAAGAAATATGAACCATTTGAACCTTACAACCACGACTCGATCGTGTGAAACTGCAGAAAATCTCAGTAGAAAATTTGTCAAGGCTTATTAGTAAACGCCGAGTGCCTAGAGTTGCTTACCATATGCATCACCAGAATCTCTTTCGTTTTGAACGAAATCGGACACTGCTTGCACTTGAACGGTTTGTCATTGTCGTGCTCGGCATAGACGTGCGCTTTCAGGTTGTTCAGATGGACGAACGTTTTCTCGCAGCTTTTGCACGGATACACCTTCGGACCGGAGGCTTTCGCTTCGCTTTCCTCGATCTGTTGCAGGAGCTCCCGATGAACGGCCGCACTTGCATTAGCTGTGGTATCGACCGCGCCACCGTTTGTATGCAGCATTACTACCGATCCACCTCGCGAAGGCCTCTTGGAGTCCTGGGAGTTATTGATGGAGTGGTGTTGTTCGTCGTCGTCAATCAGAATCACCTCCTGCTGGACAGGTGCTGACAGGAGTTTCTGTGGTGTTGAGATTCCGCGTTGTGTCCCTTTTGCACTGCGACCATTCGCGCGCCGTGTTCGTTGCGTTGTGGTCGAAGTCGGGGCTCCGCGACTCGATCGCTTCCTCGTTTCAATGGGTGACATATTCGTGCATTTCACGTTAGCCAACGAATCTTCCGGAAGCCGGTCCTCTTCCAACTCGCAACCATCCGAGCTCGGGGAGGGACTGACGGAGGAGTCAATCGTTTGCGGGTTGAGCGTTAGCACTTCCTGCATGTGAACCACGTCACCGTAAGCCGTCTGTTTGATGATCGTGGGCACCGTGGTGTCTGCTCCGCCACCAACACCACCGGCACTGTCATTTGTCCTTGGATGATAGCGCATCCGGTGTGCCTTGAAGTCGAGATAGGAAGAAAACATTTCGCCCTCACAGCGAACGCAGGTATAAACCCCGTTGACGGAGTGCATCTCGATAACGTGGTTTTCCAGTCGCGTCGGTAAACTGTACGTGCGAAAGCATATGTCGCACTCGTACCGCTGCGAGGAGTGCGCTTTAACAAAGTGCTGCTGACACTTGCGCAGCTTCACGAACGTTTTCGAGCATTTACTACACCGGTAGAGCACCTTGGCATGGTTTTTCATGTGGCGATCGTAGTTGTGCTCGTACTTGAAGCTCGTTTTGCAGTGCTTGCAAACGAAGGGCCGATCGTGCAGACCCCTGGAGGTGACGACTGTGGCGGAAACGGTCGGCATGCCTGTTGTCACCGTACCACTGATTTGCTGCTGTTGCTGGTGTTGCTGCTGCTGCTGCTGCTCCAGCTCGACGTACTCCTCGGGAAGATGCTCCTCTACGGTGGTACATTCAATCTCGGTTTGATTCTCAAATTCCGGCGGAACGAAGTTTGTCGCATTCGGATAACCTGCCTGAATGTTCGCCTGGATTGCGTACGTATCCGATCCAACCGTATAGTAAATTTCATGACCTTCCTGTGGGTCTTCCTCCATCATTGGCCCAACACTTTCCCGGCGCACAATCGCCCCCGACGTTACGTACTCCGCCATTGTCCCATCTTCGCACACGTACTGTATCTTCGTTCCAGCGGTCACCAAACGCTCTCGGCCACCGTTTTCCTCCTCGTTGTCATTCCCCTCGCCGATTATAATCTCACCCCCAGCACCATCCTCCAGAAATGGCACAAATGTGGACGGGGCTTCTGGATGTTGCCTTTCGGCGCCCATATCTTCTCCACTTTCTCCCCTACTTCCACCTGTTCGATTACGCACGTCTTCCGCAGTAGTACTCTCGACTTCGACGAATCCTTCCTCTTTCTTCACCAACGGCAGCTTCGTCGAGGTGCTGCTCACCCTATTGCTGTTGTGATGTTCTCTAAGTGATGCGATCTCGTCTTCTTCCTGCTTACAGTAGCTTTCCTCAACCGCCTTCAGCTCGTAGTATTTGAGTTTTAGTATTTCATTGTTGTCTATACACTGGCGCCGAAAGAGAGAATACTCGTCTAATTTTGCTAGGCAATCGATGCACACACCAGTAGGAAAATCGGTGGCATAAGTGATCTGACACAACGCGGAAAAGAAAATCGTTAGCAATCATGTGGAGAAAAACTCATCGCACCATCGTTATGCAAACCTCTACAGTAGTTAGCTCCAGTATTTTCTGCTGCAAGATTTCGTCCGGCGTATCCTGCGCGTAGAAAACTGGCTGCAGTTGGCCGTGTCCTTCTGCGAGGCAAAGGCGACACACGTTCATATTGAGGCTGTAGATAGTTTTCGTATGGGCATGCATCATCTCTTCCTCTTGGATCTCGTGCTCGTTGTTGGCAATTTCATTCACACTACCATCCTCCGCTCCTTCAATCCCACCGGCGTCGGCTCCACTAAAACGAGTTACTTCGAATTGGTCATAAGCATAATACAAGAAAAAGTTGCATATTGGTAGCGAACTTATTTCACGACGAAATTGAGTCTTAATACTGAAGAAACACAGTATGCCGCGAATAGCGCGAACAAAACGAGAGCAGATCTCTTTCGCAGCATTCACACATGCATACTCCACACGCGTGTTGTGCTGGGTACAGCGCTACGAAAAACAACAGAAACGTAAGGCGGGCAGGGTGGTAGGCGGGTCAAGAAAGCAAAATCAAAAAAACAGCGCGAAAGAAACCAGTTTCTTTGCTTTCTTTGCTCTCAGTTCAGGTTGCCCCGCGCGCCCTTTATATACTCGTGGATGAAAGTAATGCGAGGAAGAACAACGCATACATTCGCAGCCTGCGTGCACAACACGTTAGCGAGATGCTGTAGCTGCGCTTTTTTGCATTTTCAAGGAACAAATCCGTATGCAGGCGCGACTGCATCAACACAATACATTGCCATGCACCACGAATGCGGCCGCAAGTTGCATCGGTGTTGGACAGGTTCGCTCAATACTCTCGCGAGACAGTCAACGGCGCGGTTATCGCGTTCCTTTTACCATTCTTAGCAAAAGGCCGCGGTTAAGTAGAAACATCACGAACAACGAGATCCACCACCCGCTTTCATTGTGTTCATGTTTCGTTCGGACATTCGCTCGGCGAACGTAACACTTGGGCACATTGTGTGGCTGTGTTGTGTATGTGTGCCGTGTTGTGTTGAAACCGCCGTCTTGGAGACGTGCTTCTCGCGATCCTCATTATTACATTCGCGATATTACTTCGTGGTCAACAGACCCGCTAGCAACAGCCTTTCCTTCCCGCTCGCTTGGTTGACCTCCTTCTTGCTTGCTCTATTACCCATACTTGCGCACACGATGGGGGGGCTACTGTGTTATTGATGCAATTTTTGCTCCTTCCGACGATGCCCTCGACGACGTTACTTCACTGTGGTTCTGTTTCTTTTCTCGTTGTTACTGTTACGTTCGTCTTCGGTAGCACTCTGACCATCTTTCCAAACATCCTCACATCCCGCTGTCCTTCATTGGAAAAGTGGATGTTGTTTTTCATTCCGAGCCTTTCCAATTCCTTTCGTAACCCACACACAACCGTCTCAGTGTTCGCTCTTTTCAGCTTCTTGAAGAGTCCTATCTCTGACATCGTACCAAAATGAACTTCACTAGAAGAAAAGAAAAAATCGCTACCATATTTTGAGGGGCACCACAAAATCGCACCCACTTTTTCAAAAGGACACTTTTGGCGACATGGAAAACAACTGTTTGCAAATGATTTCTGCTAATCAACGAAAGTTTCCATAAACCACCTATCACTCCACGAAATCCACAGGCTCCCCCCGTTTCTTTTGATGTTTTACTCCACTCCTACTCACTTGTTTGCTTCCTGCTTTATGTTCCGATTTTCGACTTCCATGGTCGAAAATAGTAACGCAAAACACAGGCATCCACAAAAGGGGAGCACGCGAGAAAACTCGAAAATCTAAACTATGGCTAGCACTACCCCGCTGTTTACTACGGAATCCTTTGCGCGACTGCACAATTCCTGTTGCACAGTTGTTGTTCGGCTAGGGACTGACAGCGGTTGTCGTTGGAGCAAAATATTTACCTTATGACCAAGGTGAATTGAGTGAAGCTTCACACCAACTTGTCGCAAGTTCAAATAATTGCTAAAATTGCCAATTTGTGAATAGCAATTCTTGTATGAACAAGAACCCAAGAATTGTATGTTAATGGAACCGATGTTTACCATTAACTCCCCAATATCATGTCAGCCTGAGGCTGGTGCATCCTTTTTCCTGGTGGAATGTCATAAGGATACCTGATCCAAGCAAGTGCTTCAACAGGTTGAACTGACCATGTTATGATGTAATTCCTCCTTGCATTATCTCTGCTATAGTAGTTGCAATAGATAAAATATAATCATAGACTATCTCATACACGAAACAACATTTATTCTAATTCCTATAGTAATCACAATTGCACATGTGTGGAGTAAAACACATTTATCAACACAACACCATCCAATAGGAAAGGAAACAATGGGTTAACAATGTGGTATCAAAAGAAAACTCAAATGCAAGGCCTACTCGGAATATAATGCACGGCATTCGTATTCACACAAAAAAAAACAGTATCCTAAAAATACTACATTACACATCTCTGAGGTTCTCTTGCTGGTTCCGCGGGCATTCCTGGGGAAACGATTCCTGCTTCCATCCCAGATCCTGCATCCGTCCCGGGTAGAGTAGACCTTCCGGCTGGAGGGCCCTGCATGCGGTCGGCGGCGGTCGTTCGTGAATCCTCGTGTGGGCCCGCAGGTTGGACTGCTGCGTGAATGCCTTCGGGCAACGTGTGCACCGGAAAGGCCGCTCGCCGGTGTGCGACCGCCGGTGGCGCTTCAGGTCCTCGTTCGAGCGGAACCGGTTCAAGCAGTACTCGCAGCTGAAGATCCTCTCGGCAGCGATCGGGTGGGTGCGCAGATGGTGCTTCAAATCTTCCGCCTGTTCAAAGGTGGTGGTACACTTGTCACACTTAAAACGGTTTGCCCTGATGTGCAGCTTGGCGTGAACCTTCAGGTTCCGATTGTATTTAAAGTTCTTACCACAAATATCACAGCCGTACGGTCGCTCCGGGTCACACGCAAGGTCCGGCGCTGATACCAGCGGTCCTACCGCCTGTGCCTGCATCTCCTCACCATCGTCACAGGTGACGCTGTCGTTATGATCCGGTGGGTTCTTTGCCTTGGCGCCAAGAACCTTCACTAGCGGAGGTACCTTGAAGTGCAGTTTTCGGTGCTTTATCAAGGATGGATACTGTGAATAACCCTTGAAACACACGTCACACCGGTATCGACGTCCCGTGGGCTTGCCCCCGCTACCGGTCACGTTTGGCTTCTTGCGATCCATGTGTCCAAGCAGCATCTGTTGAAGCTCCAGCGGTGCCCGCAGTGCTATTTCATATCGCAGCAGATCGGAAAGAGCCTCCGAAAGCGTCGGTGTAGTTGCGGTGGTAGCCGGCGTCCCAGTCGTCACCGGACTCGGCGAACCAACCGGTGTCGACTCGGACCGTGGTGTCACGGGGCTTGATGACACCGCCAAACCGGCACCTACAACGCCGCACTTTGGAAAGTGCATTTCCAGTACCTTTTGCGTCCGGAACGTACGATCGCAACGGTCGCATTTGAAGATAACGTTCGGTTTTAGGTGCGTCTTCTGGTGCGATAGAAGATTGGCCTTCTGAGCGAACCCCTTCGAGCAGATGTCGCACGTGTACGGCTTTTCGCCCGTATGCACGCGCACATGGCGCTTCCAGTCTTCCTTGTTCTTGAAGCTCTTCGGGCACATCTCGCACTTGAACATCTTTTCCACGACGCCCTCGCTGTGCGACTGCAGGTGGGTCAGCAGGTTGCCTTCCTTGGCGAACGACTTCGAGCAGAGTGAACATCGGAATTTGTCTTTCAGACATTTGGCACTGTGCGCCGTAAGGTTGTCGAGCACGGTGAAACTTTTTAAGCATAAATGGCACTTGTAGGGTTTAACCTAAGGAGAAAAATAAAACAAATTCAAGGCCTTCTGAGCTATGATTCTGATCTTCCAAACATACTTTGGAGTGGGTTTTCCGGTGGGACCTTAGGTTGGACAGCTGGGAAAATCCGCGATTGCAGATTTCGCACTTGTGCGGTCGTTCTCCGGTGTGAATGCGCATATGCAACCGTAGCTGCACATTGTACTTGAACGTCTTCGAACAAATTTCACATGCATAGTTCTTCTCGTTCGTATGCGTCTCGAGGTGATTGAGCAGGTTTCCCTTGTTAACGAATACTTTGGTGCATTTCGGGCAGCTGTACGATTGTTTCCCGGTTCCTGTAGCTCCCCCTCCGTCACCACCTGAAACTCCACCACCAACTCCACCGTTCAACATGCTGATTGGCAATTCGTTATGGCTATCCACGTGCGTGTGCCGGTGCACAAGAAGATGGTGCCGTATTTTAAACGATTTCGAGCAAATTTCGCACACATACGGGGGCGATTCATGCTGAGGTTCACTAATTCCACTCGGAATTCCGACCAGGTTTGCACTCCTAAATATCGCATCGTGCATTTTCCCGTGTGTAAAATCTCCCACCAAGTCGCTGCTGCGATCCGGTGAACTGGTCTGCGATCCATGTTCATACATCCGTCCATTCTGCGACCCATCGTCGTCTTCTAAATCCAACGGTTCTCGCTTTGCCGTTTGGTGATCTGTGGCGGCTGCCGCTGCAGCCACTAGAGCACGGTTCAGTTCGATTGGCGTTACACCGAGACATTGCGCCAGCTTGGTCGGTGGCGGGGGACTACCATCCGGGTCCTTTTTAATGATGCCCGAACAATTTCCAGCACCATTTCCCATGTCGAAGGCCGCCAAGGCGTTCCGCAGGAATTCGTCGTTCGCCACGCACCGCTCCCGAAATCGCACATACTCGTCCAGCTTGTTGGCGCACAGTTTGCATACGAACATCGGCAGGTTACGATCGTAAATGATCTGTAAAAAAAATGGAAAAATTTAAAACCAGACGTTCCGTTTAAAATCCGTCCACGTGTATTACCTGAATGGAGGTGCAATCGTATATTTTTTTCGTGAGCAAAATATTAGGAAACAGATTGGTGTAAAACAACGGCTCCATATGTGGCTCATTTTTCAAACACAATCTGCAAATATCGTTGTTACTATTTCCGTATCTTTGGGTTAATCTAGAAGAAAAATTGTATTTTTCAAACAGGGTGCATTAATAAATTGTATAATTTGTATCTCTCTTTCTTCATAAATTAATTTATTGCCCATAAACAAATATGACTGTGCTACTTATCGGGTTAGTTTCATAAATATGTTTTAGCCAAACATCAAATGATATAACTTTTTTTATCATTCAACATAATGCATGAAGAACAATGGCATCCATCTTTGATTTTTTTTTTCGTCCATCTTCAAGGAAGCTTACGGGTAAGCCATCATCCACCCTCCAGCTAGCAAACATTTAAAAAATCCAGTCGTAAGAATAAATGACGAGTAGGAGAAGATGCTCTCTTCCTTTTTTATGAGGAAAAAAATCGCGCAACGCGAACTTTTCCTTTTAGGTGGAGTGAAAGCGCATGAGAGTGAAACGACAAGCAATTATCTCTGAAACGAGCACTTATTTATGTGTATGGCTGTATATACACACTTACATCTTATTTTTATTGATCGATAAATCTTCTGCCATGTTTTTCCAGCGATTTTTTCCACTTCCGCTGATAGCCGACTGAGATGTTTGTACCACTTTCAGTGGATGTTGGGTGAATAATATGAACCGGGCAGGTTGTTTCCGTTTTTGCAAGACGACCCGCGCAAACTTTTAGACACCTGAAGCTCCAATTATTTAGCGGGAAAGAACGGCTAAGTTCTTGTCCTCACAGGAAGACGGTGCAGCGGCTTGAGGTCAATGATGGGGCCATGTTTAGCAAGGATTTTACCTCCCTTTAAATCACTAAAGAGAGTACTTTGCGATGTGTAACACGTCCACAGCACTACAGCACTACGCGTAGTTTCGCATTTTTGCAACCCGCCAACAGGATAATAAACAAACTGTAAACGAATTATTCCACCCACGGCTTTCAAGCTACGAAATGCTGGCTTCTGTCACTCTAGCGCACGCTTCCTGCACTGGGAATGGCATCGGATGGAATGAATTTTACTTCCGTCCCTGACGAAGGTGAAAGCCGAAGCTATCCCCGACTTCCTTTTCCTCTTGGCATGCTGGAGCACTGGTGCTATCCTTGTCCCGGTTACTTTTCCCCCCATCAGCCCAGCAGTTCTAAGTGGATCAGCAACGGGATGGAGACAACTGTCTACAAATAAAGCACGTGCTGGGGAAGTTAATATGTGCTGCCCGGTGCGCGCGCTTTTGTAGTTCCTGCTCTTTCGTGCACTCCCTCATCACAATTCTTTCTCTTTTTACCATTTGTGAATCCATACCTTCGCACAATCCATGCTTCCTGTGGTCTCATAAATCAATTTATACACTTTTTGATCAAAAACTAAAAAAGGATTATTTTGAGTAACGGTATTTAACGAAGTGATTTAAAAGAGGTGTTGTAGGCACGGCTTGGATAATGGCTGCGTATTATTTTCCCTTATCACCATCACGCCGTTTTCGACTGATCCTTGTCTAACTGCTAACTTATAAGTTAGCACAGCTTTATTCATGTTGATTACGATTACGAATAGAAACAAATATTATTCATATTCACAATTCATGAACAAAGATCAGTATATTAAGGGTTAATATAAATTGTAAACAAATTGTTGACACTTGTCATGTTCTGGCGGGCACTACCTCGTCGTGGTCTGTTCTACCAGAGATTTCTGGTTCAGATTTCTGTGCTCATAACCTACAGAAAATTTACAATTCGATACCACTTGTTGAACGTAGTGTGTATTTAAAGAAACATTACCATGGAGCAATCAAGAGCTAAAACATCGAAGATATGTCGATTATGTTTGGAAGATCTCGACAGAACGACAAACTTTGGGATAGACCTTGGACCCGCCAGTGAAATTCGTCAGTTGATTAAAGATATCTACACAGTAGAGGTATTATGTCTGTGCTTTCTGTACAAACGGGTGCTAGTTGAATCTAATTTCATTTTCGCAGATTTTACCCACTGACCAGGTGAAATTCATCTGTGTAAGTTGTTACAAGTGCTTGTTGAAGAACCACAACAATCTCGTACAACGTCAAAACAAAAAAAGGATCGCACAGATGAACCAGCTCGTACTCCAGGCCCAGCAAACGTCCATCGAAGACACGCAAGAAAATGGTAACCTTTGGACGAAAGAACAATGTAGATTGTCTTTATGTGAATGAACGATTATTATTTATTATAGATGCAGTTCTTTCTGGAACGTCTGCCGATAGCGATTCAAAAAATGATTCCTCGGAACACAGTAACCCCGAGCGAAGTATGGCATCGAAACTGCCGGTTGTGGAGCAAAATAGCAGCGCAAGGGTAAACAAGGTTTTGCCAACTTCAAACGTAGAACGCAGAAAAGGATCATCGAATGAAACAGACAAAACAGATCGCAGCCGATCCTCAACACCACAGGTTTCAGGAGGAAGGGAAACCCGCAAATCTAGCTTGGAACGTAGCCTACGGTTAGGAAGTTTCGAAAAACAGCTTGAAGCTCTTTTGCCAATTTTGCAAGGCGACACCAAACAGGAAGATTCTTCGTCGGATACATCAATACACAAGCAAAGGAAACGGAACGAACCGGGGATAACACCACCATCAAGTGGATGTTTGATACCACTAGTGATGGATTGTATGGCTCATCCGGAATATCTTGAAGCGCTGTTTCCTCTGAAAATCTCACGAGGTCCTGAGGACGCAAAACCTTTAGAATACATGTGTGATGTTTGTTTCCAAACATTTAAAAAAGAAGATGATTACCGCAGTCATCGCAAGCATGGCTGTACACAGTCATGTAGGTACTGCTTTGCGCAAATCAAGTCTCAGCATTCATGTGCCTTAGTTAGCAAGCACTCATTGATAAACACATTTGTTAAAGGAAGTGAAAAATATTGCACAAGAACTGATACGACAACAGAAAACTCTAAGTTGAACGAACTTGCTGAAACTCCCAAGGGACAGTCGCCTCGATCACATCCATCTGCAGAAGAACGGAAAGCCAAGGGATCTCCTAACAAGAGTGGACATGATAATAGTCCCATAAAAACGACTGGTAAAATCAATCGAATCGTATATTCAGTAGAATCATCCTCTTCATCGGATAACTCTTCCGATGTACCAACACTATTTAACGTAGAAACATCAGACGAGGAATACAATAATCTACTGAATGATGTTAGAAACAAAATGCGTAAAAAGACAAAGAAAAAAAGAATAATCGATTAAAAAGGGATGCACCCGAAGTACATCGCGTACAGGATCGGAGTACGGAAGCTGGTGCCACACTAGGGCACATACAAATATAACATTTTTTTATTATACTTTTCTTTCATAAATGCATAAATAATATGTTAATGTGTTATGTTACGCTATAGTTGTATTTTTACAAAATAACACGCATCAATAAAGTAAGCTTAAACACAATACAATATCTGCTCATTTCTCCAATGGAGCATAGTTGAGCAACTTTTCAATTAGATCTACATGACCGAGAAGCATCCGGCGGCAGCAGTATCTTTTCAATCCGAGAGCGTCCAGAGCATCACTAGGTAGGAAACATTATAATTATTCTTATATTCTGTTATCATACTTTCTGTTGGTTTTAGCAATACCTACCCTTCTGTATATTCGGCCTGCAGAAGCCCGAGATACGCTTCCCATTTGTTGCCGATCACTTTACCACACGTGAAGCAACGCACCGGAATAATCATGGCGAACTCAAGTACTTGCTGTTTATCTAAACTTGGAAAATTAGCGTCCTTTGTGGGAGATCCTTCTTTTAAACTGCGTGTTAAATAAAGTATTTCGTCTTGGTATATTCTCGATTTAAAGAGCGGCAATCAGCAGCAGCAAGCACGGTGTTCGTGGTAAACAATTCAATGCTTCTCTGGTAGGCTTGACGTTTCTTTGAAATGCTCGACATGACAGTCAATACAGTGTTGCCATACGATTTAAAAAAAATTCGCTAAGCAGTGTTTATAATTAAACTTTTATTATTAATCACAAAGCATTTATTTAAGGATTAATTGCACTTTTATTCAGCATTGTTATAGGTTATGATTTAGGATACATTTGTCAGAATATTATTTCGTTGGAAGAAGTCGTCAATAGTATGAAAGAGTGTGAATCATTCAAATATGGAAAATAAATTCCTGGCCATGTGCCAGACAACGTGGTTGCTGAAAACGTTGAACCGAATTATTTAATACATCGCGGCGTTTTTTGCCATTTCTTGTTCTATACTGGAACTGCAGCATCGTGTTTAGACATGGTAATTAAAGTTTATTGTCTAAAACAAACTGGTGAGTTTTTTGTTTTATTAAAATTATAATTCAAGAGTTATTTACGGTTAATGGTTGCGTTGTTTCTTAAACCAATATGAACATTTCACTGCACCCGTCGATTTTTAACGCACTTCTTCCAGTCCTCGGCACACCGCTACGATTCCAATTGTTCATTAGTTTATGTTACTGATGCTGTTCCTATGTCGTCTAACTTGTTTTTTTTTTTTTGTTGCAATCTATTCTCTAGCTGCCAGCTGCTGTCCCATTTTTGAAATGATTTGTTTTGCTGTTAAATAATTATAAACTAAACAATAAGAAAAATAAATATATCTCAATCGTGTCCTGCTGATTCACTAATGAACTTTCTGCTGAAACATCCTAATAAACCACCAACTCTTTCCATTCTAAACCCTAATTCAAAAAGTAACCATTGTATAGGTGTTCCATTTGCCATAGTTTAGAATCATTCACAGTTTTTTAGTCGCTACCTAATGAAATGAACAACTAAATCAAGGCAATAAGCTTCCTCTTGAAACTTTTTTTGCATCTTTCTCGTTGAGTAGCGTACGATGAGTAAGAAAAAGAATTTCTGTTTTTACAAAGCAGCATAATCCTAACGCGCTGACCTATATTAACTTCGATCAGCAAAGTTTAAACGAAATAGGACGGACGTATGCGGACCGAATTGTATTCAAGAAT
Organism: Anopheles coustani; assembly: GCF_943734705.1. Lineage (NCBI taxonomy): Eukaryota > Metazoa > Arthropoda > Insecta > Diptera > Culicidae > Anopheles > Anopheles coustani. Next base: position 96,691,144 of record NC_071288.1, on the reverse strand, counting down.
GAACAATGATAAAATGATAAGGCTAAGGGATCTTTTGCTTTTTAAGGTTTGCCCGTTAATATCTCTGGCCCTTAGGATGCCACGTAGTTCCGATACGGCATGGTTCCAACGATCGTCGTGAAACGTTACTGAATATTCTAAGATAAACGCATTGTTGTCACTGCACCAGCTATTTGAGGCACCCAGTTTGCGTAATTATAAGAATGAAGCAACAAAAATTCATTGTTTCGGCTGAAGCAAACTTAAACTTTGGAATCGGTTTTGATTTGGGCTAAGAATGGAAAACTGTTGTCTAAGGAAAGCGGAAGATAATTTGCTTACTTCATTATTGTTTCGAACCTTCATTCGACTGCAGCTGTTGACTAGAGTTGGACGACGAATGATGAATTGACGCGTTCGAGGCGGATTTATTGGCCATCGATTGGTCCGTACCATTCGTGCCATCTTTTGAATTACCGATACCATTGCTGCTGTTATTCTTGCTGATCGACGTGGAACTAGCGTTCGCACTATCGGAGGCACCAGCTTCGGCCTTGGCCTCAAGCACCGCGATGCAGGTGTTTATACTCTTGATAGCTTCTTTTCGGGCGGATTTTATCTGCGGCTGATCCTCGGCATCGATCGAATCCAACTTGAGAAGGTTTTGTGTCAACATTTCGTCCAGATAGATATAAGCTTTGTCCATCTTGCCATCTTTCCCGCCCTTGAATTGCTCCACTTGGTCGAAGATCGCAAGCACATCTCTCTGGATCTTCTGAATCTTCATGATTGGATCCTCCTTGACCGACACCTTTGGACGACAGTCAGGTTGATCGTGACCGACAGGTTGCTGCTGTTCCTGCTGCTGGGGTGCCACGTTAGGAGGTTGTTGGTATTGTGCATGTTTAGTATTCGACGGCTGACTCGTCGACGAGGCCGTCGGCGGAGATGGTGTTTGTCTAGGGACCGAAGAACCACGAGGCTGAGCCTCGGGCCGCACATGGTCCGCCATGTCGGGAAACCCGGTCGAACGAGTTGCACCTGGCGATGGCTCACGCTTGAATCCGGGTTGCGTGAACACGCGGTTAGGGGTCGTGAACGTCCGCACAGGGATATTGCGCGCTCGATCAAAAATACTGCCATGCTTGAAGAAGTCATTTTGGTTCGGCATCGGCATCTCCATACTTGGGCTATCGTGTCCCGACGGATGGTGTTGCGTAGGTTGTGATGACGGTTGTGACTCGGGACTTTTGTTTACCAGCGGTTCCGAGCGCCCTTCAACATGAATAGGAATGTGCCGCACGATTGGCTGCTGTGGTTGCTCCTGTTGTGATGACATACTCAGAGTTGTCTCTGCTTGAGGTTGGATGCTCTGCCTAGCCAAAAAAAAAGCAAGAAAAATAGACAACATTCCTTGGACCGATTTAACATTCTGTACATATGTTGTTGCAAATATTTGTGCAAACGCTTTGCAAGCTCCAGAATAACACACAAAACCGTTTCCATACCGTTTGCTTCGTTCCGAGTGGTGCGTAAGAAACCTCCGTCGTTGCTTGCTTGACTATTCGTCACACTGCCCGCCCCTTGTCTGTCGAACGTACGCCAAAGCAATTTGTTCTAGAACTTCTGCGATTCTTCTACTCTCCGTTGCAGAACTCCTGCAAATCCAATCACCAAAAAGCACTCCGCAGTGTGTCTATTACGCCTTCCAGTTATCCTGTGCTCACGAATCTGCCACTCGGAAGTGGTTGGATAATGTAAAATCAATTTTTTCTCTCCAGTTTTCCTAGCTGCACTTCGCGAGTTTTAACTTTAGAGACGGAATGCTTGACAGCTGACTGTCAGACGTGCCTGTCATGGACGTTTGTTGACTGCAGTAAAATATCGATTCCTATGCCTAATGGTTGCGATTTGAGATTCGAATCTGAATCGGAATCAGTTTAGGGATCGCATCTTCTGGTCTTCGGGAATCCCGAGTGTTGGCACAACACTAAATGCTAACCAGTTGACAGTCTGGTTTATTTGCGGAAAAAGGTGGAAAATTGTGCATTGTTTACATTTGCAGAGGAAAATTTTCCATTCTATCTCATCGACCTAGCAATGTGCCGGATTACGTGCATCGTTTAGGGAACGGAACAGCATTGCCATAGCCGAAATGGTCAATTCGCCGAGCACGCATCGCATCCGAAGATTTCGTTCTCGATTCCCCGACGTGAGCCTGGCAGGACCATCCGTGTAAGAAAACGCTATCCCTGAGGCGCCGCAGTGCTTGACAATCCGTGCCCAAGCATTTGGACACAAATTACAAGCGTATCAATTTACGCCTGGCGTCTCCGGTAAGTGTTTCCGCATGATTTCCGAAAACCTGTGCAGAAACTGTGCGTGGGACAAGTGAATACCCTTGTATCTATGGGCATGTGCGTGTGTGGTTGTGGGTGTTTCGTTGTTAGAACAAAAATGTGGTTAGACTAATGTTCAGTTCCCATTGTTATTCCTTTGTTGTTAGGAAGACCAGCGGATTGGCAGAATCACAAGAGTCCAGATTCTGTGGCATCAGTAGCAAACGGTCATGAAGATCCTACTCCTGCAGTAGCAAATATGGTTAAAGAAATGCCGTCGAGCACGGTTTCGAGCCGCGATGAAGAATGTTTAAGAAAGTCCTTAATGGAGGTTGTGAAAAGGTGAGTAACGCGTGGTAAGGAAGTAAAAACTTGTTTTTAGAAGAGCAATCTCAATATCTAATCAGTTTGAAATGTTCACGGTGTTGTGGTGTGTTTCCCCTAAGATAGCAAAGATCTTCGTTGTTTGTGTAATACGGAAGAATCTGGGTATTACGAGAATGTTTTGAAGTTCTTCTGCAATCGTCCAGGATCGCAGTGTTAAGATTGTTCTATGACAAAGGAAAGCCCAGTTATAGTGTAGTCGTTATAGCCAAAAGTATAAAATTTCGACAACAAACCTTTCAAAATAATTCCTTTAGTGCAAATTCGATTCAAAAGGTTTAAACAAGGCAAAAGGTATTGTTTCAATCCACCACATGGTGACAAGCGGCATAAGATGATCTTGTGCGAGACACTAAGCATCGCCAGTATGGGCAATGCTGTCAGTTGGGCAGGATGCTGTGGAAGGATACGATCGGAAGTGATCTTTGTAATGCATATGGAGTCTAGAAAACGCCTTTATATTTTGAGCGTGGAACAATAGTGCCGGAAGTGCAGAGAATGTCACGCATCAGTCAACTATTGTTAGAACGTAAAAGTTTTGCTCCGTAAGTACCACTACCACCCCATCCTCCGAGTATGGGGTTTTCGCTCTTCATAAAGTAACGTCATGATTCACAAAGATGGCTTGCGCATTACAACAATGAACAAAGTCGCTTACTGCTGTGAATCCCAGTAAAATCGTATTGCGTAGCTTCATGGTGTATGTGCGTTCTGTCCTAAGTTCTTCTCTCAAGGAATAAAGAAGTGTAATTTAAGACTGACGGATTTCCTCCCAAATGTGGCCGATCGGTGCTCTGGAGGGCAACCAGATCGCGTGCGAATCGTAATGGCGTTGTTTCTTCTTCCGTAATATCGAGCTTGTTGAAGATGATCCGTATATTTTAAGGTGTTTGTTCGTGTTCCACTATTGAGCATGTATTATAACTCCGCACCGACCGGCATCCCGCAATTTCATTTCGAAAGAGTAGGCGGGTGAATGATGGAAAGGGAGGGGGAGGCGGGGGGAGATATGTATATGCTGCCCCACACGTGCATACATGCGCCTATGTTCTGTTCGCTGTGTGTGTGCGTGTGTTTTGTTTACTCCACAATACTACCACTTTACTATTATTGACCTTGCGTGATGTTTTTTTGTTTTTAAACATCACAAACAAGAGTGTAAGTGCGCGCACGATTTGCAACAATGTGCGTAACCGGCTGACCACATTTGTATGTTTCGCGGTTTTATTGTTTTTTTGTTTTTTTGCTGTATTATCCCAATGATGGCCGCGCTTTTTTTACCACCAGGGAATTCCCCATGAGGGGTTTTGTTTTGCCCCTTTAATTTTAGTCGCTACACTTTGACCAGCTCATCCTGCTCCAAAGATAACGGGTCACGTTTGGCATTAAATTCTGTTTTTCAAAGTTATTTAATAAACAATCTGAAAAGATAGAGCACTCGGACATAAATTAGAATGTTAACTTATTCGCAATCTTTCTGTTCTTCAAGCAGTGATTCAAGCAGCATATGCCGGTTATGTTTATCCAAGGAGCAAAAACTAACCCGCGTCTTCGAGGACGAAAGTGGAATTGATGACGCGCTCCTCAAGAAGATTTTTGACTGCACATCGGTGAAGGTATGTCCTGGATTGTAGGAAGATTCTTTGTTTCAATTTAAAAAAACCCGTTTTTTTTTCATTAAACTTACAGGTGAAACTTAAAAACGTCTTCCCTTCTGCTATCTGTGCCATTTGCGATCTGAAATTAAATGATTTCTATAAGTTCCGCGAGAAATGCATCGAAAACAACACGATCCTGCACAATCTTCTGGGAGAAACGGATCTGTCGAGTGAGGTCCAAGATCCCGGGACGACATCCGAACCGGCGAAAGATGGAGAGTACATGCAGCAGGATGAAGAAAAAGAGCACGAGCAGCAGGCGGCCACATCGACCACGTCGATAACAGAAAGTCAACAGAATGAAGCAACGGTGGCCATCGCGTTGAACCAACTGTCCGAGCTCGGCATACGCACGATGCTTGACATGGCAGCGGCGGAAAAAGACGACGGGTTGGACGTGGGGGGGGTCGATACGAGTAGCCAAGAACTTGATTGCTACTCCGGTGGGTGAAAAGGGAAGTAATGTCGTTTCCTCGTCTTGGGGTGCTACGGTGCAAGCGGCGGCGCAGGCGGAATCGGTATCGACCGCTCACAGTACCAACCGGAAACGGACGTGCGTCCTATCGGAAATGGAAATGGACTCTGCTGCCGGTGCCGGACTTCGTAGGGAGGGAAAGTACGAGTGCAAAGAGTGCCGGCGAACGTTCCGGAATGCGTACACCCTTCGGCGCCACAACAACCTGCACACGCGCACGAACCTCTTTCCGTGCGAATACTGCGGCAAGAAGTTTAATGACCGATCGAACTGGAAGATTCATCAGCGCTCTCACACGGGCGACAATCTGTACACCTGTCTGGTGTGCCTGAAAACGTTCATCTCGCCCTCGACGCTGAAGTATCATTTACGTTCCCATCGGCGGCTGGAATCGTTCGATTGTCGCGTGTGCCACGAATCCTTCGGAAGCTACGATTTGTTGGAGGAGCACGCAAGAAACTTGCATCAGCAGCAGGGTTACATGGGCATGGAGGACTATGCGGCGGACGGTGATCAGCTGATCGATGCGGCACGCTTTGTTAAAATCGAACTGGAGGACGGTGAGCTACCATCGCCAGCGATGGCAGCGGACATTTCGACGACGAGTCAGAGCAAAAGAATGGCGAACCATAGCATCGGTGACGATGACGACGATCTCGATGAAGATATGCAACTGCCTGACGAAGGGATGCTTCTCCGCGAGGCGAATGGTAAAGATCATCCCCAGCGTCAACAGGAGCATCAGGAGTTGGTTGGAAGTAGTCTCGGCCAAGGTTGCCCAGTCAGTCACGCGCAAGTGGCTCAGTTAGTGGAGCAGCGGCGACAACAACTGTTAGAGCAGGTGCTTCAGGAGCAGGCGAAAAATATGGGAATACTCATGACCACCGGCAATGAAATGTCGACAATCAAGCAGGAGGTCCCGGCCGACCGGAGTGGTGGTGGTGATGTCCAGGTAAAGGAAGAACCGCAGGACGATTCGTTCGAGATGGATCCTAGCGAGTTGTTGCAGCAAGCCATGGAAGAAGCGGACGTTGGCGATCAGGAAAAAGAAGTAGGTATCATGTCAAGAGGAGGAAGGGTTCCGACTGCCGGTTCCGAAATTTACTGTAAAATTTTTATTTTATCATCCCAGCACTCATCATCTTCCTCATCGTCACCGTCGACGGTGATTATGTTCCGATGCGACTATTGCATGAAAATATTTCGCTATCTTGACGAGCTGAACGCACACATGGTACTGCATAATGGAATCAATGGTGCAGCCGGAAACAGTGCGCTCGTGCTCGGATCACTAGACCCCAGCGGAGCCTCCACCGCAGTCGCCCATCTACCCCTGACGGATCAAATGCGAACGAATGAGCACGACGCGGCACAACTGCAAGCGCTTATGCTGAAACAGTTTGCAGCTTCTCGAAGTAGACCGATCGGTTCCGATGAAGGTTCCTTTGCTGGCGCCGTATCTCAGCAGTATTCTGCGCCGGGCCAGCAGCTACAGGTCGTGTACCGTCGGGTCGGGGATGGTGTTCCGTCTGGCATTACGGAGCGCCGAAGAAACGCGTTCGAACCGGATCCGGAGGAGATTGTGAACGTGCCTCCACCGGAGCACCCCTGCTCGAAGTGCTCGAAGATGTTTCGCACGGAGGAGCTGCGCCGCGTGCATGAGGCGACGCACGCGAACGATGAGCTGGTGAACAAGGTGCGCAGCTGTCGTTTCTGTAACAAGGTATTCAAATGTGAGTTGAACCTGTTGGCTCATTTGCGTAAGCACCACTCGCACCATTCGATGCCTGGCGAGTCAGATGGCGGAACCGGTGGAGCTGATAGTTCAGGCAGTGGCAACGAGGAGTCTTGTTCATCTATCTCCAATGCCATTCAGCAGCAACGACAGCTAGATCAGTCAACCAGTAACGAAGGGGCTGCAGCAGAGCTTCACGGTGACGGTGGAGGGGCAATCAGTGATGGGGAGGCAGGCAGCGGGTCCACGGGCGGAAAGTCGCTGGTCAGTCGCCGGTGTGAGATTTGCGCCATCAGCTTCACCGATGGGGCGCTGCTCGAGAAGCACGTGCTGAGTCACTTCGAGCGCAACGAAGCAGTCGCGTTCGTGCCATCAACCGACCGGCCGTTCAAGTGCACCGAGTGTCACAAGCGCTTCAAGAGAAAAGACTACCTGCTTATCCACATCCGGACGCACACGGGCGAGCGGCGGTACAAGTGCGATCTGTGCTCGAGTGCATTCGTACATCCCTCGAATCTGATAACGCACCGCAAGCTGCATTCGAACGAACGTCCTCACAAGTGCAATCTGTGCAGTGCCACCTTTAAGCTGTTTGCCGGATTGAAGATCCACCGGAGGCGTTGTGAGCAAAAGCTGCCCCGACTAACCAGCGGTTCGTCGGATCAGGAAGATCATTGCTTCCGTTGGGGAAAGTAGGCTCTCGCTTTCGCTAGGAGAAGAGTATACATTTAAGCTGTGAACCTTAACGTATGCAGCGGTCATACATACACACACATACAGTCAGTGGCCATAAAATAGCAACGCTTTTCAAGCAAAACTAACCTCCAAGAGACGTAAGTATGTACTAGAAAACACGAAAAGAATGCGCGAATCTACTCGCATCGCAGGTTGCTACTTTAAAAGTAACAAAATGAATGCCATCTGGCCGGAATAATTTCGTGATACGGAGCAGCACCTTTGGTTTGCCTAAAAGAAATATTGTTTAATTTTTTTTAACCTTTTTTTAGGAATAGAAGATTTTACATTTTTGGTAGTATTTTTTTTTTCTTATCATGAGTTACTTAGAGTATCTTTATTTTTCAATCACTAAAAGAAACAATCGTGCCGTAGGAATAGTGTCCTCCTTCCCGCTAGTTTTCACACCATAAAAGTGTGCGTATCCTATCAGGTATTAAGTCATAAAGCGTATCTATTTCAGAAGTTTACCTATTTAAAAACAGGAAACTATCCTAAGAAGAACCTATTTTTTAGTAGCTGATAAGTCGAAGAAGTAATTCTCATGTGACATTACGAACAAATGCATTAAAAAGGTAAAGAATCTAGAATCGAGATAGCAATGCAGTAATGTTTAGAATATGCTCAACTTTCTGTCTGATGTAGACTTGGAAACACGAAGAGGAGGAGCGAACACAGTTTGGGTGTTATTTCATCTTACTGGATAAGTGAAGAGGGGTTTCCTCAGGTCAATCTATTTTTTTTTCTTTAACACATGGAATCGTTCCTATGCCCGTTTTAAATCAAAATCTACTTTTCTTCGGAATACAATTCAGAAATAATTGTTGGACGTTGTGCTTCGGAATGGAATAGAACCGAAAGATACTTTATATAGCTTAAGCACGTAAGAGCAAGCATTTTCAAATGTTTGTAACCCAAACGTTTGCCCTTTCACTCGTCAACTACAACGAATTGTTGTTCGATTGAAGATACTTCCGTTTTACAATTAAGGAGAGCAGATAGGACAACTGTGCAAGAACTCTTAAAGTTAATATAAGATAGACTAAATGATTGGTGCGTCCCAGGCGGTACACCGTCACCCCCTTATTGTAATTTTCTTTCGTTCGTTGCTTGGAACTGTTTGGAAGTCGTGGTTTGGAGTCCAAAGGTTTTAACGAATATCATCTAGAATTAATGGTGAAAAAGTGAAACACTAATGATGAATAGGAAAGGTGAATTATGTGGTCCTTTTGTGGATATATTCCATGAATGAAACGAGATAGAGTAGAAGAGTGGTTTATAAGGAGATTTCTATCCCGGATGATAGATCGCCCAGTCTTAGATATGTATGAAGAAACAACAATCTACTTATTAAAGTTTGCAAACTATTGTAAATCTAAAATCTAGGAATGCCATAGGAATGATTAATGAAAATTGAATAAAATTAAAAATTGTAAGCATTTCATAACGCAGTTTTCCAGAAGCTTTAGAACGCCCGAAAGCATTTTCCCAATAACGCATTCGCAATGCTTAAACATTTGAGTTTCTTCATTTTTATATGATTTTTTCATCAAAAAACATCACACGTGTTTTATAAGACCTTATTTTTCGTTGCCTTGGTATCATATTCATACAAATGTCATTTTAGACATAAAAATAATACTGTTTCACCTCAGTGTTTTATAGTTACTATGTTTCTCTTTGTTTGTTTCGACGCAAAAGCAAGCTATGTTTACCTATGTGCACTCTGCCCAGAATCGCGGCATGTGATTCAGTGTTTGGAGCTTCCGCCTGCCTCAGCACGCAGTTTGGGGTCGGAGGATGACAAAAGTGGTGACTATTGCATCGGTCAAGCAATTGCGCAATCGCACCGAGAGCGGCATCGCCTTACGAGACTTCTTAACCACCACCACTGGAGCTCGAGTGGCAGTCAGGCGCTGAAGCACTACCGGAAACATTACAACCTTTGAGTTTAGGTCCTTCGCTTCGGGATTGTAGTACGCAAAAACTCTTGTTAAAGAATAGAACGGTTTTAGAAACCAGTGTCCGCTAGCGATGTTGTTTGAATAATTGCCTTGAATTGATGGCTATTCTCTTGGCTTCCCAACCGTAACCAACGGAAAGCTACCGTGTATAAATTCCCATATGAAATGAAGACTGTTGGCTGTTGTTACGTGTCTTCGCAAGGTCGCTGCAGGTGAACGGGTTCAGACACGGCTTTGATCCTCGGTGCAAAACGTTTACCGGGGCTCGTTTCATCGATAATTTCCCCCGCATCGGCACATTCCGGCAACTGTGGACGACCAACGGCGAGCCTTTATGATGTCGGCAGGGACGGGAGCTGGCGGTAGTCTGGGTGGTTCGGCAGCAGCTGCAATGCTGAAGTCACCCCAGACAGCCCTCCAGCTGCTGCTGGAGGAAATCAACTTCCAGCGGACGAAAGAAATGCGGCAGCTGCTCAAAGATGGTAAGTTCCTTTTCCCACCCCCAAAAACTCCCCTTCGTTCGTAATGATAAAACAAAAATCATGACGACTGCGTTTTTCCAGTTATCCTAGCAGGATTATCGATTTTTCCTTCTCGAATGCATTTGAAGGCGAATAAGGTGAAAGTGAGCCGACCTCGTCGTTTCAATGTAGTTGTGGCAGCATTTTCCACGAGAATGACGGATACAAAGATATGAATATGCGCATTTCTTTCCTTTTGCTCGTCCCAAGTCGTCCTTTCCCGAGGGAGTTTTCCAAAATGTCAAACGGTACACGGGCAAAAACAAAAAAAAGCCACAACAATGATAACCGGCAATTTTATGCACATTCTTTTGCGACGAGAAGTATTCGCTAGAATGAGGGCATTCCGGCGTGTCCTTTCGATTGGGTAACTAGAGAAGATATTGATTAGGGACTTTGGTAGCGGAAAACCCGGGACGAACAAAGAGAATGGATGATGTAAAATTCAATTAAGGATCCAATCGAATCCCGCACGAAGGGTGTGCCATTGAATCTCATTAGCGAAAGGCGTGTGGAAGAGACGAGAACTGTGAACATTTCATTATAGCTGTCGTTGCAAACAATTTTCCTTCGCCACGCAGTAGGCGGCCTAATTTTTCCCCTACTTTTACTAAAATTTATTGAAAAGTGACTGTGAACTTAAAAATTAACCGCAAGGACTGCATTAGTCACTAAACAGAAGATGAGGTAAAATAATTAACGAATCATCTGGCCGAATAGATTTTCATCTATTCTGTTTGACAAATTGAAAGAGTGACTCACCTTCAGACGGTTGAATGATGTTTGTTTAAGTAGAACGACTGGTTACGGACATCGCCTAGCACATCGGTTTTGTCTGGAAAAGAACGAAAAAGATTAATTATTTATTCGTTCTTTTTGAGTGGAGATTATTAATACACTTAAAAACTTATTTTTCGTCAGTGTATCGGCCGTCTTATTACCAAATAGTTGGCCATTAGAGGGTTACTAAACTTTTCCCTTTTTGCGTATGTAGAGATAGTCAGTCGGTCCTCATAGGAATTCACAGAATGCTTATGTAGGTCTGTATTTTGATCATCCATTAAAAACTTTTCCTTTTAACGTTTTGTACGTAAACAAGTTGTTCTTATCTTTGGTGCACCGCTCGTCCCAGTTGGAGATGCTGTAAATCATTCCGTTCCGAAATGAAGTATAAAAAGAGCACCATAAGAGTGCAGGTTTCATTTACGTTGTTTTTTTTCCTTTAATCAAATGCACGCCTGTAAAAGAAGATGGAAGTCACAAACAAACCATATTTTCTGTTTGTCCATAGGTAGACTGAATTATAGCAAAATGGTCGGATTAACTTCAATTTAATGAAAAGTGAACCTGCTGAAAGTTTGCTGGTTTTAAATTCAAAGACAATATTTTTTGCTTTTTCTCTTTTGCAGAAGGTGGATTTGTCGTATTGCAGGGAACCACCTACTGGACCGACCTGTTCGTGCGCCACTTTCTATTCCAGTCCGAACCGGAGCATAGCATCGACTGCGACGATCTGCTGTTTTTCGTGCGCAAAAAGCACATCAAAGGGTCATCGCGGGCCATGCCCAAGTACGAAACAGAGATCGAAGTGTTCCGGAAGGACTCGCGCAAGCTACCGATCGGCGATCCGGACGTCGACTGGGAGGAAACCGTCTACCTCAATCTGGTGATTCACCAGTTCAACTACACGCTCACGCTAGCGATCTGCACGCGCACGTCGCCGAAGGAGTTGCAGGTACTGCGACGCCATTCGCAGAAAGTGTACGCCTCACCGAGCCGCCGGAAGATGGATACCAAGGGCGACAGCGAGGAGATTACCTACCCGCACATCTGCTTCATGGTGGACAACTTTGACGAGGTGTTTCACGACATACTGGTGCGCGACGGCGAGATGGTGTGCGTGGAGCTGGTGGCGACCGATCGTGACGGTAGCGTGCAGGGGGTGATCTTTCTCGGCTCGATCCGGTACGATGCACTCAAGCGAGTCTACGACGCTAGGGTAGGTGGTGTCATGGTGTATTTTTGCTGGCGCTCCTTGATTGTCGCTTCGTGTCGTTCATAGCAATCCAGCCTTGGCTCGAAGGTTGCCCAAAGGATGTCGTTTGGGTTGTTCAGTTCGGGCGGCCCGCAAACTCGCTGCGAGTTTGTCCGTATGAAGGGGCCACAGGGCAAAGGACACGCCGAGATGGCCGTTACTAAACCGAAAGGATCCGGTGTTGAAACTCCCACCAGTGAGCCAGGGTAGGAAATTCCTCTGCCATGATGTGAGCAAACGAAATTTTAAATCACGCTCTCCACAGGTTCTGTGCCACCGACATGTGGGACTCCGAATGGGAAGAAGATTGTGAGGAGTACTACAACTATCGACACCAGCGTCGACTCAGCGACCCGAGCGCCAACCTAAACAACTTCAGTCGCTACGGATGGCGCACGAAGAACGCCACCGATGGATCGTCGGGTTACGGCGGCTCGAAGGCGCGGTCGGAGAACGAAGGGCTTGATTGTCTGGCGAACGAGGTGTCGGAAATCGAGGCTGGTGATTTGCGCGACGGTAAGACGGATCGGATTGGAAATGGCGCCCGTTTCCACTTTCTTCTTAATTCTGTTTGGATGTTTTGATCAATGTCGCTTTTGTAGAAACGCTTCGTAGAACATGGACATCGTCCATCCATGACCGTTCCTTGTAAAGCGCGTTCATCGTCTCTTTCATACTATCTCTTCCCGGTTCTATACTTTTCATAGAAGACGATCAGTGCATTTCATACAACATAAATGGTTTACCACAACCTTTGCGTACTTAACTTTTCGAATGCGACTTATTATCATGAACCATAATGAACTGCAAAACAACTTTTCCTTATTGCCCGGTCTACTCTCGCACTCCGTAAGGCAACATTTTGAAAAATTCTACGTCCGTCCACCTTGAAAGTAGCCTCCTGTGATACCTTATTCCTCTGCATGGCATGCGTTGCTCTGTATTGCTCGCTTACTTTGACCAACTCTACTGTATATGATTATTCTTCAACTGGTCATGTGGAAAAATGCCGAGCTTTTCTGCTTTTCTATCGCGACCGAGAACAAACCACTAATAACCAAATAATCCCCCCCCATTCCGAGAGCGTGTTTTGTGTTTGGTTTGCATGACGCGCAAACTAATACCATCCATGGGGAAGCAGGACGATCGCTTTAACTAAAAAATGCCAAGAAAGAATATTTGTTTTTTACCATCTTCCTGTTTGTATTTATCCCATCATCCCCCGTTTTGTACCTAACTCTTCATTTACTAACTTGTATGGCAATTGTTTTACTTTCTGCCCTTTACCATTTTCCTAGTTCCTTGTCATTGTTTTTTTTTTTTTCATTCCCCATCCTCATCTTTCTCCATTCAACGAGTTTTATCCCACTATCTTCAAAGTAGTGCCCGCCTGCTAGATAATAAAACGATGTGCTGTAGTAATTAAAAACCCTGAAAAACCCTGAAAAACCACCTCTTATGGTCCCACTATCGAATAGAACGATTCGACGTGCTTTCGAGCTCGATTTTTATCCTTGTTCGTTTTTCTTATAATTTTCTCTCTCTTTTCTCTTTTCTCTCTCTCTATCTCTCTTACACAAACAAAACACCTGTACACGATACCGATTCCATCTTGAAACATCCTACGTTTTTCCCAAATTGACCACGTGTTGCGGTATTTTTTATGGAAAATATAAACACACACACGTACACGAACTACACAGATCGTCCTGCTTCCTCCTGCTTCTCGGACATCGCGAATCTACCAACGCTTCCACCAACAGTAGTCCCGCAGGGAACCGAATCCCTTCCAAAGCCACAACCGCATGGCGATATTGTTGCTAGTTTATCCAAGCAGTCCAAGGGAGCGGAACTTAAAGGATCGACGAACAAAACGCGTCCAGCGGAATCAATCGGCAGCGGCACCGCAACGTCGACGAGCAACTGTTGCAGTTGCTTTGGCACGCGCAAACGTTGGTCCGACACCGACTCCATGCAGATGTCGGAAGTTTACGAGCCCTGTCCAAAGTGCGGTAGTGAGTCGGCGGAGCAAGAGGTTCGCAGGGAAGACGGAAAGCGTATGATGGCGTCCGTCAGCAGCGAAACGGAGCGAAGGCTACAATCGCTCGAGTTGCACGATTCACCAGCCTGTTTGGCCACCGTTTCGAAGGGACGTTCGCCGTTGATGAAGCACCGGAATGTTTTGATTGTGGAGAGCGAGCTAGAGTTTGCCGGTGGGGCAAAGGTGCGGACATCTTCCCCCAGTACGTCTGCACCGATTGATGAACGGACGAAGAAAAAGGTCTTGCCGCAGAATGTCACTGGGGTGAAGAAGCGAGACAATAGTCAGAAGGTTACCCAAAGCCCAAAGAAGCGTCTCAGTACGCCTGTGTTCCGCTCGAAACGATTCAACGGTAACGGACCGGAGGTTGAGGCAGGCAGTGGAAAACCCGCCGGCAAGGGAAAGGTGACCACGAGCAACAGCAATGCAATTAACAATAATAACAACGGAAGAAGAGGCCGTTCAGGGGGAAGCACGTCGAGTTTAGGACCACCAGCCGGTGCCACGGAAGCCACAGAGGACGGTGAATACGAGCTTGCGGACGATGCCGTCTCACTGAACGGTGGTGGCGATCTGACGGAAGCCGGCGAGGAGGTGACTGCTAAGCCGGAAGCCGTCGGTCCGCTCGATCCGAAGCAATTGATTCGCGTCAATGGTAAGGAAGAGTTTCCTGCCGAACGAACTGGCACCAGATCGAGTAGCAATGCAAGTAACACTGATCGCCAAGGAAAGCACCAACAGCCAAAGGCAATGTCCGTATCGGTTGCAAACATTAAAGAACATCGGGAACGTCGCACTTCAAACGGAAGGGTTACTACGACGGATCAGCATCGAGGGGCTGCCAGCAATGGCACTAGCAGTCGTTTTTCTTTGATTTACCGAAGAAGCAAGTCATCCTCTGCGGCAACTCAGGCTTTTGCAAAAGAGGACAAACGGAAATCGGACGGTGGTCCGAAAAAATCCAGTGATTCAGTTATAGTATCATCCAAAGATGAAAACCCCAAAACATCCCTGAAAGAGGATGATAAGAAACGAGAAAAGTCAACTGTACCGGAATCCCTCGCCGATCCGTTCATCGAAGACACAAAAGTGGAACATAAAGGCACGTTGCCTCCGACAGTTCCACCAACTAGTGAACGTGACATCAACGGCAACCCCGACGAAACGACCACGACGACGACGGCGACGGCGACGACGACCACGACGACGGATGAGACGAGCGAAAGTGAACTCTCCAATCGGGCCATTTGGGCGGCGCTGAAGGATTTGCGAGCAAAAAAGGAATGTTCCACGCTGCCGAAAATGAAGAAACCAACCTACAACAGTTTCTACGCACGGCCAACGATCTTAGGAGGTCGGGAAGGTGCCGACCACCGCATCGATACCATTCCGACGCGACGTACGCCCGATGGGACGAACATCTATTACCTTTGCGACTACCACCCGAAGCGGCACCACGGCGGCGGCCACGGGGATAAAGGTTTGAAGTAGCATTATGTACATTTAATTTTTGTTTAATATTGTACGCTGATGTCCTATGTCCTGTGTGTCGCTGTTTCCATGTCGTGTATGCTTCATGTAGAACGTTTGCTCTTAACCATATCATTAGCTTCTTCTCGGATCTCAATTCATTAACAGCAATGTCTTTTTTCTTTTACAGAACTCGACGATGGCGCATACAATCCGCTGTGGACAACGAAAGGCTTTACGCAAACGTTCCATTTCTGGAAGGAAAACCGTCGCCAACAGTCGACACCTTTGAATGCGTTCCTTACCTACGTGACGCTGCCGTGGTGGAGCATAGCAAAGGGTGAAAAGATCTTCATGGAAGGGCAAAGGGTTTTCAATCAGTCAACACTAACAGCTGCTTATCTTTCCGAACAGATCTACTGGACCACCGAGAGCAACCGATTCTGACCTTCTAAATAATCCGGAGCACCGGAGCGATTGATCCCATCGATCGTTCTAAGAGAGGAAAACAACATCGAGCTGCCACCAAGCACGACGAAAACGTTGGATCGATTCCAGTCAACGCAGGGCGAAAAGCTAGTGATTTTGTGTTTTTAGGGGCGGGAGAAATAGTTGATTCGTTGCTTAAAAGTTTAACATGGAATTGCAGTTAGCGAACGTATGGTTTGGTTTTTGGGCTTGGAGGTTTTCTTTAAGTTACTATATTGAAAGAGAGATTGGGAGAGAGAGAGAGAGAGCTCATTCCAGCAGACATTTTTCTAGTCAAGCAACGCGATAAGGATAAAAATCTATTTTAAGGTGCCACAAAGGAGCCATCTTGGGGAAATCTTTGTGATTAGTAACATTTTTTTGCTCGTTTTAATTCACTACTAAGTGTCCCATCAAACCTATCTCAATGTCTCGGACAACTAGGAGGTGTTGTTTTCCTGGGTTCAAGTGCTATTAAGGAAATCTCTAAACCGAACAAACTTTTTCTAACATTCTTCTCTTTGTGTAATGATTTAATGTGATTTTTGTTTACCATTGTAATTTCGTCGCTGAACCTTCATTTTCTCTACTTACTAAATCTCTACGCAAAAGGGCATCTCATTATGGATGTAGCAATAAAATTAAGCCAACATTAAAAAAGAATAAATAAGAAACACACATTTACACAAAAACACATGCCTACTTGGATTCATTTGTTCTACCCATTAATCGGTGATTGCATACTTTGTGTCGGTGGGAAGAAAAACAAGCCGATCCTACAAACCACCGCGAAGGGAGGAAGGGAGCTTGTAGAATGTCGGACGCTCGTTGCGTTTTACTATCAACCTTTCACACTTCCCAAAGGGACAAATACACACGGAATCTAGGGTGCCCGGGGTGCGCACTATACGTCATCACCGTGCATCGGAACGAGGGATGGAAACGATCGCGAGACCATTGAGAGATAAAGGATCATCCTACTTCTCCTACCTTTTCGTACCATCTCCGGGGTCCGCTCGGTTTTGATAATCCGCAATCCGAACCAAACCATTTCCGTCACGATCGTTTCAGTCACTAATCAGCCGCGCTAGCAAACGGACTACAAGCGGAAAGAAAGTTCCCCCGCCGTGTGTGCTTGGCTGTAAGTGTGTGTGTGCGCCCTTTAAGCTGGTTCACCATTTCGAGATTGTCGAGATAGGATTAGGAGAGTGGATCATCCCGCTGACTGTAAAGGACTGATAAGTGACGCATATGGAACCATCGAATCGTCCTCGTCGATGGTCCGTCGTCGGTGCGATCATCTTGCTGGTTGCATTCGTGGGCCTCTCGGAGGCGTGCAGTAAGGTGCCCGTGCTCGATGGTCAGCCAGTAACAACACCGAAGCAACCGGGTGACAACGGTTACCGGCTGGCAATTCGGGACGACCCGAAAGGATACGAACCGGGGAAGATCTACAACCGTAAGTCCGTTAAAACCTACATTCCCAGCAACTGACGCAGGAGTAGTGAATTCTTCTGACCGAGTGCACGCAAAAGCAATGTCTAATTGCTGCATGATGAACCCGAGCACACGACGTCACCGCGGACATTCTGGTGTACCGAGTGTCTGAACTGGCTCATCGCTGATAATTTACATCAGCAGCCGCAATAATAACCGTCTGTTTAGGAAGGAAGCGGAGGGCAGTATCGTCGCGGAAGGGCGAGGTGAAGCACAAACGAGCGAGAGATTATGGGACGAGGTTAAAGTTCCACGTGCTGCATTCCCGCCCTAGCATAGATGAGTTTAAACTAGCAAACTCCCAACGGAGGGCTCCTTATCAACATTATTTGAAACTAAACTGAGAGAGTAGAGGAAGGCTTTTAAAATTGACTAAAAACAATAGGTTTTAGCAAAACAAATTTCTACATTCAATAGAAAATCGGTGTGAACAAACCTTAATAGTGAATGAAAAAAAAAGAAACTCACCGCCAACTTGCTTTAGTGACGTCGTAGCTCCAGCCTACTTCTTTTCTCTGGCTACAAAGTGGACAAAAATAACAAAATATCGTACCCCTCCCCAAGTAAGTGATCGCAATTCCCTTTTACTTACAGTGTTCATCGTCGGCTCGCGAACTCATGCGAAACTGCAGCAGTTTAGTCACTTCACGCTGGTGGCGCACGCCAAAAATGGCGCCCGATCGTTCATTGCCGGACCGAAGCGGGTCGGACGGTTCCAGCTGTTCAGCGATTCGCTCACCAAGTTCCACGACCAGTGTGTCAACACGGTCACCCAGGCGGACGATTTCCCCAAGTCGGAGATTCAGGTAATGTGGGTCGCACCGGCAACCGGCTCGGGATGTGTGGCCATATCCGCCATGGTGTTTGAGGACGAACAGCACTGGTACGCGGATGACGGTTCGCTGACGCGCGTCCTGTGCGAGCACAAACCAGAACCACGGATACAGAAGGGTGAATGTTGCGCCTGCGATGAGGCAAAGTATAGCGTGAGTCTTTTGGGGTCTTAGTAGCCCGGCATTGGTAGCTTAGGAAAGGATATCCCAATATTCATCGCTTTTTTTCCACTTCTTCGCGTTAGTTCGTGTTCGAGGGCATATGGTCGAATGAGACACACCCGAAGGACTACCCGTTTGCCATCTGGTTGACGCACTTCTCGGACGTGATCGGTGCGTCGCACGAGACAAACTTTTCCTTCTGGGGTGAGAATCACATCGCCACCGACGGCTTCCGGATGCTGGCCGAGTGGGGCTCGGTTCGGTTGCTCGAGCAGGAGCTGCGGGCGAAGGGATCCCGCCTGCGGACACTCATAAAGGCGGCCGGTTTGTGGTATCCGCGCGTGAACGCCAACACTACGTCGAACTTCCGTGTCGACCGGAAGCATCACAAAATTTCGCTGGCATCCATGTTTGGCCCGTCACCCGATTGGGTGGTCGGAGTGAGCGGGCTAGATCTGTGCCGGGGCGACTGTACCTGGGCGGAGTCGCTGGACATCGATCTGTACCCGTGGGACGCTGGCACGGACAGTGGCATCAGCTACATGTCCGCGAATGCGGAAACGCAGCCACGCGAGCGGATGCACCGCATCACCACGCTCTACCCGGAGGATCCGCGCGCTCCGTTCTACAATCCACGAGCGAAGGAAATGACCCCGCTGGCGCGGCTGTACATTCGCCGGGAGCGACTTGTGGCCCGGAACTGCGACGAAGAGTTTCTGCAGGCGCAGGTGCTCGAGCTGGCGGAAAACACCGAGGAGGAAACGCGTGCCGAGTGTGCGACCACGGGCTACACCGAGTGGACGCCGTGCTCGGTGACGTGCGGGAAGGGCATCCGGATGCGGACCCGGGAGTACCTGCAGCCGGAAAAGGCGGCCACGTTCCAGTGCAACCGACAGTTGATCGCGAAGGAGATGTGTGTGGCCGATGTTCCGGAGTGTGGCCCTGATGGTGGAGCGCCGGCGGCAGAAGGGGATGATGCAACGGGGGAGCTGAGCTCGGAGGATGTGGGACAGTCGGTGGCGAATGTGGATGATGACGGAGAGGGCGTTGGCGTTTGCCGCACGACCAAGTGGAGCGAATGGTCCGAGTGTTCGGTTAGCTGCGGCATCGGGGTCACCATGCGAACGCGCACGTTCATCGAGCACATGGGTCGAAAGAAGTGTCCTCACATCAGCGTTGGTAAGCATTCTCACCGTGGTGGTGGTTGTCCTCTTGTGTGATAACATTTTTGTTTTAACCCTCTGTAGTGGAAAAGCAGAAGTGCATGCAACCGGAATGCTCCATTACCGAGATGGAAGCCCCGGATCCGCTGTGTCCGGTGACCTCGTGGAGTGACTGGAGTCCTTGCAGTGCCACCTGCGGCAAGGGGGTGACGATACGTAGTCGCCTCTTGTTATTATCTCCGGCGGATCAGGAGTATTGCCGCAACCGGATCGAGTTAAACCAGCAGCGTCCCTGCACGGACAAAGCTGACTGCCTGTACGACACCTTCACTGCGCAGGAGATTTGCTCCCAGCTGCCGGAGGCGGGTCCGTGTCGGGGTCGCTACCAGCGCTACGCCTACGATACCAACCAGGGTACCTGCGTCCCATTCTTCTACGGCGGATGCCGTGGCAACCGGAACAACTTTCTCACTGCCGACGATTGTGTGCAGACGTGCAAGGTGACTCTTTCCGCACGCCACGACGACGTGGATGGAGAGGATCCCACGGAGGGACCCAGGACAAACCCCTACGACACGCTGCCAGTCGATTGTGTGCTCTCCGATTGGTCCGACTGGAGCGCTTGCTCGGTAACCTGCGGTACGGGGCGTTCGGAGCGTGTGCGGACGATCGTCACTCAGCCACGCAACGGTGGCCAACCATGTCCGCCACGTGTTATCAAGCGACGAAAGTGCACTGGTCCACCCTGTGTGTAACTTGCCCTTAGCCATTTCACTTTCGCAGCGAAATAAATCGTTTTATTATCCCCAAACTTTTGTTCCTTTCGTTCGGAATGTATTTCAAATGTACGCCTCTGGCTCGGTTCGGTTCATCTGTAGTTATCACCTTTTACATATCATATATTTATTTTAACCGCAACTCCACGAGACTCATGCGTCGCTCGTTATCCATTTGTCTATCTTAGGTTTTTTCCGTCGCCTTTCTCGCTAGCGCTCTAATATAAATATATATATTTTAAACCAAGGTTCCACACTCTCGCATAATTCTCGCAGCCACAGTGTTTTGGCGCGAATCCCGGCCAAACAAAGGCCTGTGTCTGTGACTTAATTTGTTACTCTACTACGGACTAAAGCACTTCTCCCCTATATTGCATTGTCTTTTTTTTTGTTCTCCTCCATTTCTTCCCTACGCCCCCCAATCCAAGCGACGTGTTTCTCGCAACAACATTTGGCAGACGTCCACACCGTCCTGATAGGAGATGAATCCGTTTCCTATTAAATGGCCCTAAAGACTTTGTGATGCCGTCTCGTCTCTGTACAGCTAAGGCCCGCGTCCGTCCCACGTAGAAACAGGTCCTATCGGCCCGGGGTGGTTTAAGCAGAAAATAACGTAACCACAAACAAAACAACAAAAAAATACTCTATCTAAATCAATCCTCCATCACACGTTCGTTCGGAGTGATAAGGTTTTCTCGGTAACGGGTAGCACATAGGGTTGTTGAGTAGGAAAATGGGATTAATTGGTTCTCCTTCTCTAGCTCTAAACCTCTAACAGTTGGTTGTTTCGACGAGTATTACACAACTAATAATCCGCATCCCGTGTATATATATGTGAGTGTGTGTGGCAAGCTTCGTACAACAATTCCTATCCTTTCGACAGAGGTTGCGGCGGTTCAAACGCGGTGTGGTTTGCGGGGCGAAGACGTTGGGGTGATCTGCGGGCTTGAGCTGTCTTCCGAGACCGACCGGGGACCCATGGAAGATGGTACGGTTAGGTTTCGGACCGGTGTCGTCGGATACGATCGTCGATTGTTGTTGTTCAACGTCGATTCTTGTTGCTGCTGCAGCTGATCATCCGAGTCTACCCGTCCCGTTAATTTGATATCATATCACAACGTCCGCCAAAACACACACGCACGCGAACGGGAAAGAAAAGAGAAGAAAGAAAAGGACAATAAAGATTATTACAGAAAAGAAGATTATCGGGTCCGCCTTCCGCCAGTACTAATTATAGATTTCAAACTAAAACGGTTTCTAAATACGACCAGGAATATGGTTAACGAGGAGAAAACGGTTTTACACAACAATGACGACTTGATTGAGGACGAAACGAACGGCCTTTCACGTTGTTCCTTCTCCGTCGTCCTGTGGACTCCTCGCTTAACCGGCACGCAACAAACAAAACGAGGGAACACAAACACTACGAGTGGACACAAACATTACACAGTTCCTACATAAAGCCAGAAACAAGGAAGAGACACAGAGATTGAATAGAAAACAGCAATCGGTATAAGGTTTCGGAAAACTATTAGTAAAATACAGAAGTCGTTAGAGGTTAGAGTAGGCTAAGAAAACGAGAAAGGAGAGTTTTAAATTGTCAAAACAGGATAAAGACACACAGACACACACACACACACACGCACAATTCATGCTTCAACGAAACTACACCGACAAACTTGTTTAGGGCAACCCCAAAATAAAGTTGCCAACGTTCTAGAACAAGTGGTTTTAGGTTAAGAAAAAAAACCCTAACAATATTAAACAACAAACTATTCGCGTCCGCTAGTATCTGACCACTAGCAGCAGCTGGAGGCAAGTTTCGTTACTAACCTTCGGCTGCATTCTGCAGCTCTATCAGAAGCCGACACACACACACACCGTTGTTATCAACATGGACCGCTCTCGAGCGTGTTGCGTTATTTACGACAAAACAAAGCTGCTGCAGCTTCTGAACATTGAGCATGGTTTCTGAAACTTTGGGTTCGTTTTTATGACATGGAATGTCACGGTTGATAAGCTACGATACTTTTATCGTTGATCATTGTCCTTCAATTCTTCTCTCATACTTCCGCTAACTGGACGCCTTTAAAACGAACTGAACCAATTGAACCAAATTTCTAGGAACGTAAACACAAGAGACACATAGGCTACATAGTGTTACTTAAACGTGTTTTATCAATCAAATTTGTTATAATCGGCTGCATTTGGCTCCTTCACCAATCTTAAGCCGGGATGTACTCCTTCATCTCCCGGTTCCCGCTTACACTCCATCCAACAATCTTAGGTATATTTTACATTCTGAAACTAGCATACATAGATATACAGTTATTATCATTTATACTTGTTGATTTCAGTTCGAGCACAACCATTTACAAAACGTACGCGTTTCCTACGGCACAACCTTCCCTCCAACAATTCGTGATGCAGCGCTGTCCGAAGAGAAAATGAGCTCTCTCTCTCTCTCTCTCTCTTCCGCATCCTCAAAAATCCTTCCTCCGCTGTGTCCGTTAAAAAGTGTATTGTACAAAAATATTACTCCCTTCGCTTTATTAAGTTGCCCCTATTCGGCAACCTAACTTCCGTAATGTGTCATGTTGCACATTTAACTTCAAACACACATAATTACATTCACACCCGACCGGTCCACACTCCATGCTTACCGGAAGCATCCACCAGGCATTTTCAACGGCGCGTCTTAGTACTAACTAAGGGCCTTGTGCTATACTAGCCGACGACGAGGTTATATTAAAAGTTCTCACACGAAAGACTTGCCATTACTAACAAAATGAGGTGGGTGAGGGTGGGTAGAGGGGTGGAGGGGGAGAGAGAATCAGCACCAACGAGACAAAAAGGAACAGCCGCGCAAAGATGGGGAGGTGTGGGTGATGGAAATTTTACGATAAATGGAACATAAATTAACAACACGTCAGGTGAGCCTCTCCTTAGTTCCGCCTGTCCTCCACGCTTTGGGATGATTGCTAGAAACAGCGCGAAGAAGATATTGTTTGACGCACCATTCTTTTCCAACGCATTATTAAACCACCAGCTAGTTATGGTTCGTTTAAATTCTATCGAATTATAGAAGTAAGTTACGCTTGATCATAGAATAGTCCCGGAGTAAATACTAAAATGTTTAAAAGAAGAGAAAAAAAAAAGCAAGAGCTAAGCATAACGTAATATTGGTAACAAAAGCAACATATTAGATGCTTCCCAACACCAGCTAATAAACGCGGATTAACATAGTAAGGACCTCAAAGGATTCGTACACGATTGCAAATCGCTCACCGGCCTCCTTTGATTTGCGACAGGAACGAAAAATTGAATCATGTTCTCTGTAAAGCTCGAATCTTCTACCAAAGCCCTAACCAAATAGCGCACCTATGTGTTGCTTCAAATGCTACGTTAGTTGGTGTTTCACTGTGTAGATACTTCCAAAATGCCCTCTTCCCCATTCCCTCCCTCCCTTCCAAGAATTCTCGTCCTGCTAAACGTAGCGCGTTCGCTTTCTTCCCGTGCTACCATCAGTCTACTGATGGGAACCGTGCTTTTTACTGCCAGCACGCGTTTGCTTTTTGTTGATCGACTGTTGCTGCTGTTGTTGCTGCGGGCCCGAGGATGGCTGCTGATGTTGTTGTTGTTGTTGCACGGTTGTTGGTTTGGTGTTAAAGGTTAGCATACAATGCGTACCGTTTTTGGTTTCATTAATGCGAGGATGGAGCTGTGCAGGGTTCGTACCTTGTGATGTCATAACCGGCTTCGGTGGGAAGGGAATACGGAAGAGTTCAATCTTCAGATAATCACAAATCTCCAGACACACCTACAAAAAAAGGGTTTAGTGAAATAAAAGGCGAACGTGTGCGAAGAATGAGAGTCAGTTCTTACCTGACCGCAGTATCGTATCAGGTCGATGGTGCACCAGAGCAAGCAGAACCACAGCACGTAGTACTCTGGCAGGAAGCAGTTGAAGTACTGGTTCAGGAACAGACACAGAGGTCCAATCAGTCCCCAGTCAAGGTACTCCATCTCGCTTTTGGTCATGTGGGCGACCTAATAATCGATCGAAATGAAATGGAATCAAATAACAACATCGTACAACACCACGATGAAAACGTCGTCGATGGCATATTCCTTACTTACCACGAGTCGGTTGGTCACCTTGGCCGTGATCATACCGAACGCCATGATGTAGAGCGCAGGATGGTTCTCGTAGATATGATCGGTCGACTTTTGCGAGATGACGTACGCAGGGACGACTACGAACAGGAACGGGATGATCGGTGACAGGACGCTGGTGCCCTGAGATTTGCGTACATGGTAGGTATGCGAGGTACATGTATTTTGTTTTCCGATATGATTAGCGGAGAGAAAAAAAAATCATTAGTCGAAGACATCCAGCCGAATTCCGGATCAGAGGAAGGAGGATAGAGATAGGGAAAGAAAAGGGACGTCACACAACAGAGACGACCGTGACGGTGTGCAACAGGATTAGAAGGGTTTTTGAGCGGTGAAAAGAAGGAGCACAGGGGGTATTGTTACATGAAGTTGTTACTTTTTGTACAATAATGATTATTGTAGCAAAAGGGTGGTAGCGGTGAGGGAGGAGGTAGGCAATATGGTTGGTTGTTCTAGCAAAACACGAAAACAAAAATAATATGGAAACTTAAAAATGTTTAACTAGGATGGAAATGGAAAACTTAACTGAGATCAACAAGAATGAGAAACAAGCAAAGTGATATTTACAGATTTAGTTAACACAATCTGATGCTGGCATTTTACAACGAATTATCACAGTAAATAAAACAATAAATCTATTATCGAAAATTTTGTACACTTAATAAGACGGTTGGGAAAAAAATATCGGTGAACTTAAATGTGATCGAGATATTCTATTACTTCTTACAATTTCTATTGTGTTTTCCTTTTTTTGTCAAGTTTTGCTAAAACAACTCCAAAGGTTGTATTACTATGTTTGAAAATATTGAGCCAATTGCCAGTTTTATCATATCTTTTTTTTCGAGACGTTAGATTGGGTTTGTTTTTGTGTGGTTAGATTTGATGGATAAGAATGAGATGATCGTTATGTTTTGCACTCAAAAATGGTTAGTTCAAATTCAAATTAATGCCAATTCCAGATACCATTTACCAACGGTGGTATCAATCGCCATTGCTCACTGTTAAGGCTAGTGTACAATATTGTCACATTTTCGTCTTTCCTCACCAGTCGATTGATTGTGAAGCTGTTGTCAAATGTTTGCCAATCAAATTACACCACCTTTCCCACAAACCATTATTGCAAACGGGAAAGCAAAACCGGGGAATTTACCAGTTAAATTTATCGCAAGTTAAAAGCTATTATTACAGGAGTTACTATTGGGTTTAGAATTGTCTTCAGTTATAAGTTGTCTCATGCCAATGCTGTAGGTTTAAATTCGATCAAGACAAGCCTGCCAAAGGGTCAAGGAAGATGGTCCACTTCATAGTGTCGGTTCCGGGGATGAGTTGATAATTGAATTACTTTACGCGAATTGAATAAATATCAATCAACCCTCCGATTCCGATGCAAGACACGACGACTATTCGCTAGCACGGTTTATTTAATGGACACATTTGTTACATTTGTAGCTTTGAGGAAAGGGAAGAGGGAAGGGGGCAAGACAATTAGGCAGAGATATCTAAAATGTTTAGCATTCAGATAGAGATTAACGCGCAACACGGACAAATCCTGCTACCATAGCATGTTTATCATAAGGAAATAAAAAGCCTCACACGCACAGGACACACCATGTGGCAAGCAATCACAAACTAAACACAAACAAACACACATACACACACACACACACACATATATTAGTGGCCTTACAGCAACAGTAGATCCATTCTTGCCCACGCCACCGGTAAAGATAACGGCCGAGTTCTGATAGGCCATCAAGCCGAACACAAACACGGCAAAGTACAGTGGAACCGTCTTTATGTCGATACCACCCATCAAAGGAAGCTGCGTCGATTGCGTAGTAGAAGTATTTGTTGTTGTTGTTGTTGTTGTAGTAATAGTTGTTGTTGTTGTTGTTGCAGAAGGTGGTTGGGGGTGGTTGGGTTAGTTGTTTATAATTTTTGTTTGTTATCGCAAGTAATTTTGGATTTAAGTTAGTCGTAGCCGATTTCCGATTTCGTTACAGCAAGCCAAACATGGAAGGAGAAAGTAAAGATCCGAAGTAGAGAGAGAGAGAGAACCGACATAGAACGGGGTCCGCGGAAGAGGGATTACGAAGAAAAGAAAAAAATAACAAACGGTAGAGAAATTAGATAAAAAGAAAGGAAGAAAGAAAAAAATACCATCTCGGTCAGTAACATCATCGCACATAAGAAGAAGTAATCATATTCCCTAGAAATGTTAATTAAAAGAAAGCGCATATAATGTAAAATTGGACGGCGAAACGCGCGAAAAGTCCCATACTCTTCGGATTGTATTAACTCCCCAGGTTCGTAGTAACGAGCGACGGAAAATCAAACAAAATAATACGAAACCTACCACACGTAGATTAGGCATACGCCGCACAGTAATGTAATAATCGTTTTGTTTGGAGGCTGCATTTGAAACACACCCCTAAGACAGATTTGTTAGCTCTTCAGTTTGAGTTGCGCGGAGGTTAGAGTATGGTGTAATTTAAACTAAAGAGAGGAGAGGCATGGATTAACAACAGTTAAGATGATGGGAGGAAACTAGGAATTTGCAAGTAGAAACACCAGACCAGAAAAGAACTAGAGCTACTAGAGGAACAGGGTAAGTGGTAAACAACGAGGAGAACGTGTGTAGTAACGCTTACAGCAACGGTTGAACCATTTTTGCCGACCCCACCGGCCCGGAACGTTTGGCAGAAGGTGACAAACATTTGCACGAAGCCAAAGGTAACGACAGCGCAGATGGCATAGTTGCAGGTGGTACCGGTCAGCGGTATCTGGTGCGGTGGACGACGGAGAAGAGGTGGTGCGTACATGATGTTGGAGAGATGAGATCGAAGGTGGGTTGGTTGGTTGGTTGGTGCAGAGGACCGTTAGAGACGCGCGGGGCCATCCGGGTTGACAAGAGATATCGGTTCCAATCGATAACGTAGGTTAAGTACACACAGGCACACACGTAACAGGAAAAGAAGATGGAAATGTAGTAGAAAAGGGACAGTGATACAAGAGAAAACGAGAAGAAAAATAAAAAGGATACGATCAATGTTACATTTTACAATCAAAACACGGAAAAAGTAATCACAGCAGCGACAACAGAAGCGAATACATTTTTGTTAGCAAGTTCCAATATGAATTGTTCAGGCGAACACTTCCACAACATTCCCGCCCGGATTACGTTGGTCACGTTTGAGGACGGTCCACCAGAAGATGGGCATCATTCTAGGCATACACACACGCAGCTTCCTATGCATGCAAGGACATCAGAAGGGACCTTTCACGTTGCACTCCCAGTGGGAGTAGCACATAACAACATACATTTCCTTGGTAGACATCCAACTCTTTTTCCAATAACATATACACACACTCAACAACACACCGAAATAGGTTCATGCTAATTAATGTTACTTTAGTTCATGCGCGATTTCACGAAGACATAGTTTAGGAAAACGCATGGCGTGAAAAGGTACGCTTAGTTTTGTACCGTTCGTGGAAAGAATGTCTTATAGTCTTGCGGTCGTCGAGAGATTCAATCTTTTTTCCAGCTGTATTTGTCCATAGTCTGCTTTTAAAAAATCGGTTCGATACAACAAAAGGCCGAAACTATCTCCTGTTCGGTAATATAGGGGTTTTTTTTTTATCTTTGACGATCACTCATGCTAAAACAAAGACGAATTGCAATTTTGGCAGCAAGAAGATGGCACAAAACAATCGTTAGGAAAATCGAAGGAGTTGGTGTTTAGGTAAATTGAAATTGAACTTAATAATGGTTGACAGTAGAAAAAATATTGGATGGACTGGTGGAGGACAATGGTGGTTCTCCCTCCAATGGAGGGATGGAGGAAAGGCGACACTTACGGCGACCGTAGATCCGTTTTTACCAACGCCGCCCGCACGGATCACTGCACAAAATTGCATCAGCGACCAGCCACCGCACAGGATGGTCATAATGGCCATCGAGCTCCACAGCTCGAGCTGTCCGAAGATCTGCACAGACACACACGGCACAGGGGGGAACAGGTTCGTGACGGAAAAGAGATGGGTTTCAAACGTAAGGAAAACGTGGTCATTATTTCAAGAGCAGGAAAAATGCGACAATGAATAGGGAGATAGAGGAAATTACAATTTCATGAACGTATGATAGCACGTGGTTGATCAAGTAACACGTGGTTTGCATTTCCGTAAGATATGAACTAATTTTGCATCGAACAGCATCAAAGTAGCCATCGATGGCCTAAGAAAACAAGCATGATTCAAGGAGGGCTTCGTTTCGGAGGAAAGTGGAAGCATTTTAAGAGAAATGTGCGGTACTAATTCTTCCGTTTTACGTAAGGTCAATTAAACAAGGAACCAATCGATTAGCTAACTTTTACGGTCAGAGCAACAGAATTAGGTGCGGCATCGTAACGTTGAAACGTATGTAGATAAGAAATTACCAATCTACACCCCTTTCTAGACAACGACAATCGTACAATTTGAAATGGTGTATTTGGCCCAGGGCATTGTAAAAATGAAGGAGCGTTTTCCCTTCCTCCTGTAGTTCAAACCCTATCGCTCTTATCATATCGACCAGCGCCACAACGCGTGTTTATGTATGGACATTATTGATAAGAACTATTCAAAAAATCTGACATAACAAACTGGCACACCGTTGTGAAGGAATGGCGAAGAAATTCGTCTCGCCCCTCGCAAACCGCATAATCTTTGTACGAGTTTGTGTAAATCCACGATCGCAACGGCTTCCACGCGTATGTTGTGATACGGGTTTCTTCTGCTCAGCAGCTTTGCACTTTGGAACCCATGGCACGTCGTTGTTCTGCTCTGGAACGAACGCCAAACAGAGACCGGACCGATGCAGCCGTCTTTTTCGTCGGTACTAGCAACAACAGGAAGCCCATCAACATCACGCCATGTGCTCGCGCGGAGTTTCTTTAAAAAAACAACCAACATTCAGTTCAATGCAAACAGAAGTGCAATGCCGGTTTTTGTTGATTCAGTGTACGAAACACGTACCCGGCCCCTTAGAACTGGGTGAACAGAAGAGCGAAAAATATATATGCACCATGACTCCGATGCACTCGAGCTGTCGTAATTCTGGGTTTCCACTTAAAGCGATCTAACTCGATCTGCTTGATTGCCAAAAAGAAAAAAAAACGAGAAGCAATTTGCGTTCCGCTCTAGGTCCCATTCTGGGCAACATATCATAATAGTGGCCTAGACCGTGGAGTAACGATTCTAGGGCAAAAAATAGTTGTCCGGCGACAATTGTTACTAATAAATTGCACGTACGACTTATCATGCCATGCCATCAGTACAATACGAGTACAGAACACTATATACTGGCCTGCAATCTATCTCGTAGATACCGTTTAATGACCAGTGAATTTGTGTACTCAAGTTGTAACTAACGATGTTACATCCTTTGGCACATTTCCTTGAAACAGCATCACTTTCAGATCCATGAAAATCGTCTGGGTTCTTAATATGCTAGCACGGCAGAGGTTTGTTCTATTTCCCAGACATTTCTAATGTCTCGGTTCAGGCTGAAAAGATAGAAAAATAAAAAACGACACCGAACCGCATGCCCGGCGGAGAGGAACTTACTTTCGTCATCCAGATCTTTGGACCGAAAACGGCCGATATCATGTGGATACCGATTATCGTGCACTGCGCCTCGGTGACGTCGATCCGACCGAAGCGTAGCGTACCGGACACGTACGTCTGCCAGTGGGCACAGTAGAAGAGCGTCATGGCGCAGAAACACTGGAAGAACATCCAGCGCGGATAGAAGCCCAGCTGGACGGAGATGCACGCCGACAGGGCTACGAAGACCGTCGAGATCGAGTCGCAGCCATGATCGAACAGCTCGCCGAGCGGGGATGATGAGTTAGTTCGACGGGCCTGCTTGCCGTCGATCGCGTCCAGGCTCTGGTAGATGAAGAGACCGGCAGCACACATGGCAGAAGCCCACCTTGGTGGTTCCTCGCGTCCATTGGGACTGTAGCTGTGGGGGGAACAGGGAACAAGTTAAAAAGACACAGATAGTATTTGAAAATGTGCAGTCACAAACGTGCACTACTCTTTTGTATTCTGCTGCACAAAATGTAGTAAATGTTGTAAAATAATGTAATTCACATACTTATGTGAACTTTTTCATGTGAGATACATTCGGGACATGGCAGCTTATCTCTTAGCACAAAAGGTAATGTCTTCTATCCTTAATTGTTGTACTGAACCGGCGTAGGAAGCAACACATGAAAAAGAAACATAAATAAAGAACCGTGGAGATGCTAACCATTGCGTTCGCTAATACCATCGGCCAAAAACCGATGCGTTTCCATGACGACGAATTTGCTGGTTCGTTTCGCAAAGCATGTTGTGAGAATGTGCGTGGAATCTTTATTCGTACCACCCCAAGCCAATGTCAAAGTCGGCCAAATGCCGGCCGATGTGAACACGAATGCCAAACATGCCGACACGCATGATTTTACCGTTCCACCCAAAAGGTCCCGGAATGTTCAGCGCCTTCGACATTTGCGTATCTTGAAAAAACTACACGCAATGAAGTACATCTTAGGTTGGTTCCGGGAAAGCAATGACGTGAAGTTTGTCGTTCAAGCATCTCGCACGTTGAACAATGACGGTGCTAAAAAGTGTTTTCTCCCTGCTAAGTGTGGGGCTGCCACAATTGTTGGGTGATTGAAGTGGTTCACTACGTTTACTTTTCTATTGCGCATCCAACGTATCAGTAGCTATCTCTCTTTGTCTACCTTTTAGCCTTTGCTATCTGCTAAAATTCCCTATCTTACTCTTCCCAGGAGGAGATGAATGCTAGAAGACGGAGTGTATCGCGAAATTACATAATTGCCCCCTTCAACATCACTTGTGTGAGAAAGCGGTTCCGAGTGGCTGCGATGTGAAGGAATCGGATGCATGTTTCACACCCCCCGCATAGTCAAACATTGTGCTGGAATAGAGAATGAAACTTGTACGTGTAACATTGGAAAGAATCTTACTAGATCAGAATAAGTGTGGTGATGATATTGATGATCAGTCCGACAATGGTGACGAGGTTTGGTGCCAACCACATCGGTACTTTCGCGACGAGCCAGCACCACCATGGTTGCAGGAAAGGATCCATCAGGCTGACGTTCGAGCACGAATACTTGTGATCACCCAGCTTTTTCAGCTGCACCGGGTGCAGCAGTTTTTGCTTGTAGAAATACATTGTTGTAACTTATTTTCACTGCCACCGATTGGCGTAATCTATTTGCAATACCGACGAATTCGTTAGGCTGGTTTTTCTAAAATTTCACCAATCTTTCACGACCTCTATCATCACTTGCACATCACAATCGCCGCCCCGGGGCCAACTTGACAATTTGTAGATTCACTTTTCCGGAAACAAGCTAATTCGGATGCCAATTCGATGATGGCAACGTGTCGAATGGTCACTAAAGGCCTCCGGCAACCTTTGCAAGTAGTACACACTTTTCACTGTTTCCCGTGCTGCGAAACAATTGCTCGCAGCGTCGCCGAACGGTGCGAAATTTCTCCACCGTATTCGTGATTCATCCGGGGGGTTCGTGGAAAAGCACTATTTCCAACACTCCTACCCCACTCCACCCGCTCGGAATCAACCGTATAAAACAACCAAAACTGGGGTTTTTCGATGCACTGCGCTGTGAATAATGTATGATCAGTTTTATGCACTAGTTGGATGCCATGCACCAACCAAAACTTTACCGCCAGCGAAATCGTACTCGGTATTATTCGCGCAAATCCACAAGCACCTCTTGTCGATGGGACTGCTATTTGACGTGTGAGCTGCAAATCGTATGATCCTTGATGGTCTCGCTTCAACATGCATGATTGAAAGGAGCTTTCTGTCTCATTCTCTCAAACCAATTTATCTATCGAGTGGAATATGTCAATCTGACATCGAATTGACAGTAGTACGCTGACAAACTGGCTGACTTAAACCAAGGTGATTTCAAATGTTTATTTTTGTTTTATACAATTATTTGAAATATCTGGAAAAGTTGCGTCGTGAATAAATAATCTTTATTATTCCCGATGCATTTAATACTTAATCATTAGGTTACTACCTTTTAATTCCATCGGAACCTATTCAGTTGATTATCCATCTAGCAACCTTGGTCACACTTTAGTTTCTGTCAGTTCTCATCCGATATTTGGTTAGAATTATCTGCCGTAAGGACCAATTTCTGCATAAATAGCTCTCTGCTGACCAAAAACGACCACAGTTCCTAGCTCAAACTTCCGCAGTAGATAAAAGGTATCACTATGGCAGACGGTAACAGCTCGGATGAAGATTTTTCCGACGATTGGGTGCTGTACTCGCAACGTCCCGAATGGTCCGATATCGAACCACTGCCGCAGGATGATGGAGAAAATCCGGTCGTGATGATTCAATATAGTGAAAGATGTAAGTGCATTAATGAACCGATAGTACGAAACTCGAGGCAAACTAATCAATTGATTTCTCCGTTCGTTCTTCTAGTCAGAGACGTTTATGGATACCTGCGGGCGATCATGTCGCGCCAGGAAAAATCGGAACGTGCATTGGAGCTTACGAAAGATGCAGCTAAACTGAATGCCGCTAACTATACCGTCTGGCAGTACCGACGAGACATACTGAAGGCACTGAATTCCGACCTTTACGAAGAATTATCATACATCGGGAGCGTGATAGCTGAAAATCCGAAAAACTATCAAGTCTGGCACCATAGGCGCGTTATCGTCGAGTTGCTGGATGACCCCTCGAGTGAGCTGGCCCTTACCGAGAGCATACTGGATATGGATGCGAAGAACTATCACGCCTGGCAACATCGGCAGTGGGTCATAAAAAATTACAAGTACGTAGAACGTGTTGCTTGTAATTATGTTTACTTTCCTTGCGCTACGTGACACAATCCATGTAGTGATAAGCATACGCTGCTTACCTTCCTTTTGAGTAATCTTCTATTTATTAACATTGCTTCCAGTCTCTTCGATAATGAACTTTTCTACGTCGACCGGCTCATTTCCGAGGACATGCGCAACAATTCCGCCTGGAACGAGCGATTTTTCGTGCTCAAACACGGTGGCTTCACACCAGAGGTGCTCGAGCGCGAAGTGAACTACGTCATGACCAGGGTGGGTTTGATTAAAAACAACGAGAGCCCTTGGAACTTCCTGCGAGGACTGTTGCAGCAAGGTACCGGTAAGCTTGGTCAATTTCCAACGGTGGTAGACTTCTGCGAGGATCTTTACAACGATGGCATTCGTTCGCCGTACTTGCTGGCCTTTCTGGTCGATCTGTACGAGGAAAAGTACTTCGATATTGTTGCATCCGGTGGTAATCCAGCCGAGGCCGAAGAGTATCACGTTAAGGTGCAGGACCTATGCGAATCGATGGCTAACCAGCACGACAAGATTCGCAGTAAATATTGGCGGTACATCGCGGAAAATTTCCGAAGGAAAGCTTCAGAACGGGCCGGAAGCGGACGGAATGGCGTTTAAGAATGGGAAATAATATAATCAACTTACTGGAATCAGGATATTGCATCTTACCACAGTACCAACATTTTTTTTTCGTTAGGTTTTCATTGCTATAATAAAGGTGAAGCTTACCTGCCTTCGTAATTTCAACCGAATCTCGTTTTCTCGTATCGATGTGTTTGGTATTTTCATATCGACTCGCATCGTTGATTAATTTTTTAATATCTGGTGTTATTATTAGTTTGTTTCTTGTTCGCCCCGAAACGGTTCATGTTTACTACTATCCACTATCTCTCCCCCACTTAAACTCTTCCAAGCGTTTGTTGTTTGTGTTGTGGCCGCGCTAGTTAGATATAACCCTCTATTAACCCTCTCTGCTGCTCTCAATATGATGGTACACTCGCTTTAATGTTTATTTTTCGTAATTATCTTTCCATGTTTGCCTTGTTTATATTTTTTCTTTCTTCCAACTTTATTATTATGTCACTTACTTGAAGAAATGCTGCTTTTTTTACTTATCTTTATACAAATGGTTTCACTTGAGGATTCTTCTTCCGCCGTCTTCCAATAATACCCTCCCCACTTTTCTCTCTGTTCCGAAAGGTATGTCTCACACGCACCACCACTTCCTCATACGTTTCGTCGCTCCTTTGCTATTGCTGTCCGTCAACGGATATCATCGATTTCATGAACAATATAAATGACTCCTTTCCATTCAATTTCTACCATTTTTGATACTTTCCACCAATCATCCTGTGCCTGTCCTTGTGGGTGCCTGATTTCATTATCCATATAAGGGAATCGTTTTTCTCTACTTCCCTACCTAAAAAAACCGTTATGGCTTCGTACCGCGTACCCTGTCGGTGGCAAACGAAGTGATTTAGTTAAACATTCACGTATAAAAACCCAATCCAACTGTAAAACACATCATCACACACATGCACAATAATGCTATCTTCTTGCCGTTTTGCGGAAAAATCGTACCATATCAAAATATTGTGTATATTGTGGAAGGAACGGGGATTTGCAAAATTTGTTACAGTGTCTTGAAGTAGGAATTGTTTGCAGAGGGCACATGATTGACACACCGATATAAGGGATAAGAAAATTCTGGTGACTACCAAACAACAACGACGCGCCCCCCCCCCCATTAACGACTGCATTTTGCAAAATAAAACCATTGTTAGGGGAATGAAGATGGTATAAAATGGTCACTAAAACGATTCATCTATTGCTACCCAACGAAACGAGCTCCAAACAAACATACAAAAGAATGCAAATAGATGAGAAACACTAGATATCAAGAAAATGCTAAATTTGATTCTAGAGAAAAATATTAGCGCAACGAATATACAACAAATGCGGATGGACGAATAACAAACAAAAAATAAACGATTCATTTGATACGTTTTTGAGGAAGTTGTAAGACAACGAAAGATCACTTCCGTGGAAATTGCGGTTGATCTTGTTTTGATTTGTTAGTGTGGGAACATCCTTTTTTTATCTTCTGGTGCCTATACACAATGAATATATATTGAAAATGTGCTGGATATTATTTCTGTTCACGGTTGCATGGATCGCTATAACACTCGCATTTCCCTTAACATTGAGAAATACCGATTATTTGAAGACTTTTGATTTCGTTCGATCGTCCCATCGTTTTTTTATCGTCAAGCAATCAATCACCTCAAATGCACTTTACCCCTAGACTTTTGCTCCTATCAATCAACGCAATCGAATCTTTTGCCAAAGCAGTTGGCACGATTTTTGTGACCTTTTTTTCTTTGTCAGCAGTTTATCCGTCTTCAATACAGCTTAATTTAGGATGTTATGTTTTTCCCTTTTATTTTAACTCATTCGACATTCGTGAACTGCTTTTCTTTACACATTTTAAAAATATATAATATTTATAATTTTTCCCCACATGACACACTCGTCTCATTTTAGCGACATCGACGGTTTGATTGAACTGAACTCTTGACGCTCAAGTCTAGGTGAGGCCACGCCATGCCAACCAACCATTGTGTGGTTTATTGATTGCAGATGTCCATTTGCGTCTCAATGCGATTTGTTATTTTCGAGTGTTTCTTTTCTTTTCGAATGCTTGCTTATTTTACTTCCAGAATTCCTGAATCTTTCTAGTGGTATCTTGTTCGACGATGAGTGCGTAGAGAGTCAGGGTTTAGATTCCTGCTTGCTTTAAATATACTCTACATGTATAATGCATTTTGGGGCATATATGCTCTGCGAAGGTGGAGTGGGTGGTGGTGGTGGTGATGGGCGAGGGTGGTGTTTACGGAATTCACGGCTCTACCACGGCTTTTCTCCTCTATCAGAGTGTTTTCCTCCTTCCATCGCTTTTGCTTTCTTTTAGTAATCTGGCTTTGCTGGTTGTATCCGGGACTCGCTCGGGCTTTCGCCTTTTGCGTCACTAATGTTGCTGTGAGGTGTATGTGTGTGTGTGTGTGTATGTGTATGTGTTGCTGTGTGTTTTCCTTTTTGTTTTCTACGCATGTACGGGTGTAGGCGAGTAAAATACTTATGTTTTATGAATGGTACGGTGCTACGTATATTGCTGGAAACAGTCCTTTTCGGTTGCCGATCTCGCCGTTCCACCAGTGCTCGTCGGAACGGTCCGTCACCGTGATGACGTCCCCTCGTCGGAAGTCCAGCTCGCCTGATTCTTGCGCTACGAAGTCGTACAGAGCCTGCACCAACATCTGTAAGAAGGGACAGCGCAATTTGGTTTACTCATTGGAGGTGGAGTTTCACTCTTCTAGCGTTGTTGCTTCTTGTGCTGTACACAGAAAAAAAAGGAAATCTTCCTCCGATGCTAGAAATGGATTTATGGCTCTCACTCGATCGAGATTGGTTTCAAAAGGTCCACCCACACTTTCTATATATATATTGCTTCCGCTTTTGCGATCGATTTGCTATCAAGCAGAACACGGCGCTCGGAAAGTGTCACGCGACGGGGGGTTGTAATTCAATCGAAAGGACTTGAATGAGCCCTGAGGAGAACCATTTTATGGCCATCGAGAGAGCCGCACTTGCCGTGTTCTGCTTCTAGTGATAGCGGAAATTGGTGCACTAACGCCTTTTCTTTTGACGAGCGAGAACGAAGAAAAAAACTATACCACGATAAAGAAATAATAGACGGACATTCAATAAAAGGCGCGCATGATTGGCCTGGGAGAGTGACGATAAAATTAAATTTACGCCATTACCATTCGCTACCATCAGTCGGACCGTCGTGAGCACAACCTATTGATGTAGTTTGCGTCAAAGAAAAACAAAGAAAACTCCGACCGATCCAACCTCGGTGATGGCAATGTCGATTTTTCCGGAAAATTGTACCTCCCAGACCACCAGCTTAAAGTGTTAGTGATGGACAAAGTCATTAAAGATATAGGCCGGAAGATATAGGGTGGAAATATTATGGTGGGGTTCCATTTGTTCCACCCCCCCTGCGGACAACGGTTCTCGGATGGTTGGTACATTTTTATTTGAACCAGTAGGAAGAAGCTTTCTATCGAGCGACGATAAAAACGTACCTCTTCTGGCACCATATCGCGCAGTTTAACGTCCTGCGACCGAGACACACTAGCGGTACGGTGATAGTCGACCAGTTCGTTCAGCGAGTTGAACTTTACCACCCAGAGGAAGAACTTGCCCTGTGCGTCGCGCAGCACCTTGAAGTGCTGCACGCCGTCCGAGCACTTGACCGACAGGCTGAAGTCGCCGGGACTGGACTCGCTGATCCGTATCAGAAAAGCGCCCTCGTGTTTGTTCGACAGTAGCTTCTCGGCGTCCGCTCGTGTGATGCGCCCATAGTACCAGCTGGGAAGGGAAGGAAGGCGAGATTAATGTACAGTTTGACAATAATTGTTGTAGCAGTAAACACTACACTACTTACTCGTGATTTTTCATTTCTATGTAATTGCTAGGTATCAGTCCTTCCTTGCCGTCCAGTTCCGCTCGGTACCAGTTCATATCGTCTTCCATATTTAAAATCTATTTTCAGCCATCCGACGATCCAACGATGATGATCCGGACACCATTGAAAGAAAAAGAAAAATAGAGCAAATAACGGATGTTAGTTAACATAACGAGAGTGTTGATAATACGCAAATAAAAGGAGATAACAGTGGTGTGAATCTGCTGCCGTATCTCGTGAGAGTAATATTATCATTAACGCGGCGGGCGTATAACCGCAATAAAATATCACCATAGAGTACAACGTAACCTGCACCGGGAAGGTTAATTAAAACCAGTGACATATGTGGCGCTTTACCCGCATTCATAGTTCGCGGAAAACGCACGTAGCTGATACCAATCGTACACCTCACCTCTTCTTCATTATCGACTCGATAACGTTACACAAACACCAACGGGTTCAATCATAAATTACTCCCGAAGAAAAATGATGCTACCATCCTGCAGTCGAAAAACATGGAGTGTGCATATAATTTTCCACCGGTTTTGTGACACCAAAGCACAACCGAAAAACAAAAAGCGCTCATTGCAGCCACCAGTAAAGTAATGTTTCAGCGGACACATAGTGGCACAGAAATCCAATCAAACCCGTACGTAGAGAGAAAGGAATGGGTGACGCGAGAAGGGAAATTTCTCTCGTTGAGGTTACTATTATGCTAATTACACATGTGAAATTTATGCACTTCATCATCACACGCCCTCGGCGAAATGGTTGACCCTTGGGACGGGTGCAGTTCCATGGAAAAGAATCAAAAATAAATGGGCAAGGTAGGGTTGGATGGTGGATGCTGGGGGGATAGCTCATAAAGCAAATATATATAGAGGAGATCTCCGGGTGTTAATTTGATAAGCAGTGAACTGGTACGAACTCAGCGAAAAAGATACAAGCTTTTCTCGTTTTTTCTGCGATTTGAATTTTCTGCAACGCGGATTAAACTTTGACCCAATTCATTTGCATTCAAGTCATTGATATTCGAATGTAATTTAAATTTTGAATGTTTTTTTTTTACAAATTTAGGCCTCATTTATAAAAAAAACATAACAACAATAAAATAAGAAAGAGGAACAAAAAGAAAAACTAACTTTAAAAGAACGATGATAACACATAAAGGAAAGAAAGGAAAGTAAACGCCAACAGCGCAAATCAAATGTCGTCCAAAATGTGCATCACCGGAAACGAACGAAACGGATAAGTTCTCTTCAACCGAAGCCCGCGAGGGGTCATTTTTCCATCCGTGTCTTTCGTGACACAACTCGAAGCGTCGTCATCATCAGAGGAACGTGCCTGCGAAGCGTCTGCAAGCGAACACCAGAGGAGTTCGGGCAAAACTAACCACGTTCAACCCTCCTCCGCCAAGCGTTTCTTGCCATTCCCCCTGTTTTCCGAAAATGAGTTCATCTTCACTACCGAGAGCAATAGAATGATGGTGGTTCTTCCGGCATTAAGTTGAGATTACTTTCCATCGGAACTGCAACACCAGCTACCCTCTCTGGAAGAACAAACCCGCACCAAACCCACACCGGGAATCGGATGAAAACATATACATATGTTCCGCTTCGGAGGCAACGGACATGTGGAGAAAAAGAGTTTTCTGCGTTAGAATAAATAAACTGTGTATGTAGTGTTTGGTCATTCCTCGGCTCGGAGAAACACTGACCTAGTGGAGGGTAGATTTTATGGAAAAACAAGACCGCTTTCCTGTCGAACTGGTAAGAAAGTGCGGCCTTAGTTGCGGCATAGCAATACGGTTGTACAACATGGCATAAGACTGTTGCGTATTCACGTGTGATTAACCTCCAGCACAAGCCCAACGGTTCGGCTGTAAAATGGCAACCTAAGCAATCATGGCAAGAGCTGTAGAAATAGTCGGTGTGTTTCTTGATTTTTTTTAAACTAATCCAACAAATGAAATCGATCGATCAAAGCAAGCGCATGTCGATGCAACAAGCTTTTAGGCGCCAAAGACGAAACAACGCGTTAAATGCAACGGAAAACATCTATAAGTGGCATGAAGCAGTAGAAAACCTGATTTGAGAATATTTCAACTGTTGGTTATATGCTTCGCTTATTGCACTCTTCTTTTATTCCATGTACAGAACAGACCACAGACTAGATTAATTAGGCTAAAAAACTACAGACGAGACCAACAGACAGACTAAGAATATTCCTTGCAGCATCTTCACCGCAGTCTACTAGATAACTATAGACTACTAGATTGTTGAAGCTGTACTCGATAACTCAACATTAACAACTATTAGGGGTGACAATAAAGTAACACGATGCAAAAGGAAACAAAATATTAAAATGTTCGACCATCCCAGTTTGATTATACCCATTTAAATGGACTTGCAAAACTGAAACAAAAGAAAAGGAATTTTGGGACGAAATTCTCATATCGCTTATGTAACGGGTTTCCTTCTGCATACCGGCAACAACAAGGTGCAATTAGGAAGCAAGCAGCCGCATGAACCACCAAGACAGCAATTTGATAAGTAATTAAAGCTTTTTTGTTCCTTCCCTCATCGCACCTTCGTCGGGTTCAAGAGCAGAATGGGGGTCTCTCGCGGATTTTCCAGTAAATTATATAAATTATGACATCATTTTCATTACTCGCGCGTGTCGTTGCATAGGTGTGGAAGAATGCTTAAAGCCGCTCATTTAGCCACGCGGAGTCGAGGGAGGCCGCCGTTTGTCGTAATTTTATTATTATCAATTTTCCACCGAGCAAGTCAAGCGAGAAGTCAAGTGCAAAGCCAAATGACTTGCCGGAAGGCATAGGTTGATTTTTGCTGCTTTTTCTTTCCTTGCCCCACCGGATCGGGATGGGGATGACGTAAAAAGTTTTACGACTTTCCACAAGTACCTTTTCTCCACGACTCGTCAGAGTTCGAATGGTTTTTGGTTTTTATTTCCATGGGTTGCTGCGCTCGGGTTGAAGAGGATTCTTGCTAACTGTTTTCGTCCGTCACTTGTGAGAACTTGATGAACACAATTAGAAGTTCTATTCGTTTTCTTAAAGTTTCCCGCTGAAATGAGAATAACTGGAAAAGCTACCATCGAATAACTTATGGTTTCAATCAATACAAAAAAGCAATAGAAATAACCTACGGAGAATAAACAGTCCTTGCGCGGGTATTTGAACAATGCATCCCTCAAATACTTTCGCCGTTTTTCATCTTCTGGTAATGGAAAGACATAACATTTTCATTGTGAAATATTCAACATACCCACGGGCGAGCAGCGCAACAATGGACCGAACCAAGACAAATGAGTGAGATGTGTTTCACAAATGGAAAATGAAACCTTCGTCCTTGGATCCTTCTCATTTTCCCAAACAGAACACAGAATCCTTCACCACCAGACAGATTGTTTTCTTTGCAAAAACATAGAAACAACTGGGGTAACATTTTCAGAGCAAAAAAGGCAGAGATTGCAAATGTTACTTTGGGAGCAAATTGTTGTTCGCAAAGAAAATCACGACCAAGTGAAAATTCACTACTTTTTCATCAACTCCCTCGAAGAAAGACAATGAAGAAGTTGTAAAAAAACGGAAAGGAAAACAAGTGCTGAAACGTACTAGCCAAAAGCCAAGCCTTCACTTTTTCCTAGGTAAAAAAACGATATGAAAAAGAAAGGAATGAAAATTGCGGAAAAGCCGACCATATTTTTACCACGTTTCAGTGAGAAGTTACGGAAATCTGGGTGAAAATTCGATTTTGTTAGCTTTCTGCAAGCAAACAAGTTATGTTTTTAAACCTTCGGTTGAATCTAACCGGAAAAAAGTCAGCATCCCAACTCCCGCACGATGTTTCTCTTCAAAGAAAATTGCAACAAGAAAATCCTCCCGACACGACGAGAAGTAGTACATGTGGATTCAGTTTGTTCTCACTCGCTTTTCCTGTTTTTCCACGTGAAACAGCAGAACCGCATGGTTTGTACCGGTGGACCTATTCTTCCATTTCCATCCGGCACGATTCTCTTTCGGAAACCGGAAAGCAATAGACTGTTCTCTCGCCGACGAGGACGACCCTTAGTGAAATGTGGCAAGTAGTACTATCCCGTCCGTTGTTGAAGGTCAAATTTCATGCCCTTTTTATGGAGGGCATCGACCCGGCGGCGGAATGGTCCTGGGACTGCTCGACTTCGAT
Organism: Anopheles coustani; assembly: GCF_943734705.1. Taxonomy (NCBI): domain Eukaryota; kingdom Metazoa; phylum Arthropoda; class Insecta; order Diptera; family Culicidae; genus Anopheles; species Anopheles coustani. The sequence continues at coordinate 96,649,081 of NC_071288.1, read as the reverse complement.
TGAAGAGAAATTGAATTAATTCTTAACAGTTTCAAAGCAAAATGGAAGTGAGTGGCATGGAGGGGCAGTTTGGGGAGCTGGGTTTTTGCCAAAAATAGAAGAAACCAAGTTTTGCACTTTAACATTGAAGAGGAAATCGTTTCCAGCTTAGATTATAAATAAACAATTGCACAAGATTGAAGCAAAGATTCCTTCCAACGATCGAAAGCCTTGTTTGTGTTTGAACCAAAGCTGGTAAGAATTTTCCATCAACTTGAGTGGCAAGGACTTTGCTTTCCAGCGAAACTTCAGCACTTCAGTGTCTGAGAGGGGAAGATTGAAAATGGTAAAAACAAAAGACGCACCCAAGAAGCGAGCCAGACACACGGAGCATAAAGCACACTATTAATAATTTGCCTATCCGTAAAGTGTGGCATAACCAACGACGAGGACGACGACGATGATGATGCAGTACCACCAAACGCCAACCGGACATAATCTACACGGACTTCGTACACGGCCACCATAAACTACTTCAACTTCCTTGTCCGACGACTCGATCGGTGGGGGTCTTTATGCTAATAAACTCGCTGTTTCTCTCCCCGTCTCCCTGAAAATAGAATGCCAGACCAAAGGGCGAGGGGGACGGGCCACGAAAGGCATCAGGTTCGTGGGGAAGGGTTTGATGTCGTCGTTGGTGAAAGTCTAATAATAGAGTGCACGAGAAGGAGCGTTTATTTGGACCTGGCGTAATGATGCACAGGTAGTAAATGCTGCGGTCATCGAGGCAGGTTCAGGTCCTTTCGAAGGAAAAAGGGGGAGCAGAGGGAACTATGTTTACAGGGGATACGGTGACACCAGGAAGCCCCAAGAATGGGCAACCTCACCCTGACGAACCCTTCATCAATTTATAAACTTTGCGGCAACCCGGTTGTTGTACAGAGAGGAAACTTTCTTAATGAACTTGCCGCTAGCAGTTGCAAAAGATGGCGTGTTTTGGACAAAATGAAGGTTAGTTCATTTTATGTCAAAAATTCATTTTTCCGAAAAGTGTTTCGTGGGATCGTGAGGAATTCTTTATTGTTGAGTCATCGATTACAAGTTCAACAATCTAGTAGTCTATAGTTATCTAGTAGACTGTGATGAAGATGCAGCAAGGCATATTCTTATATAGACTACTAGATTGTTGAAGTTGTAATCGGTAACTCAACATTTATATCCTTCAAAAATATCAACAAATTAAGCAAAAAAAAGTTGAAACAAAAAAAAAACCTGGTTTAAGCGAAACGTAAAAGGCGATTGGTTTTCCACACATTCTTCCATTAACCGTTTTACCGGCGTTTTTTCCGATGTTTAAATCATTTCCTTTCATCTTGGGGCTGTGCATGTTCGCACGTGAAAATGATTTAAGGGGAAACCGTTTGCGGTTCGGCCAAGCAGCGCCAAAGCCATCGACCTCTCTCGACCGGGGGGGAAAGCGTAACAGCGAGCTCGGGTTTGTTCGGAAAAGTTGTTTGCCAATTCAAAATACAAACTGGAAAAAAATGAATTCGAACATCCGCGCGGGCGCTCGCGTTTTTCTCACCTTTTTCACCGACGATCAACGCCCTCCTCGGGAGCAACACCAAATCGAAACCGACAGCGAAAGAGATATTTCAGGGCGAAGGGAATTCAAATACAAATCCACCCAAAACCAAATCATCCTCCATCAAACTCCATCGTGCTCCTCCTCCTCTTTCCAACGGGAAAAACTCAATCAAGAGAAGGGCAAACAATTTACCACCGAATGGGGACGATTTTGTGAGGGTGTGTGTATGTTTTTTATGCCTCTATGTTGATACTACTATATTCCGGGAATTTCGGATCGATCGCCCGGCCAAAAGGACGATGGATGTTACCGATGGTTCGAATCGAAAGGGAGCCACATCCGCTTCCGGCATTGGCTTTTACCGACATTTTCAAACGAGGAACTAGAAGGATTTGTTTGATCTAACCATGGGGAACCAGACAAGGGGGGTGGCCGATGTGCATCTTTGAGGAGCATCATCCCAAAAGGCCATAAAGGCACAACCGATACCGTTTCGAATACGAGCATACGACTCACGCATTGTTAGGCTGCTGCCCGAAATTGCCAGAATCCGGAGACCGCCCGTAACCGTTGTTGTCACCACCGTCGTGTATCTTTTCGGTTGGGAACGATCCCTTTTCGCACGGTTTCGCGCAATACGCGGATGATGGAAGGCCGCCCTGAGAGTTTGGGCAGCAATTTCTGGTGAATTTGAATTTCTATTCAATATGCGCGAACATTTGCCTCCCTTCCCACTTCCGGTCGCGACCCGGCGAAGCGTGACTAATCGGCACAAATACACAAGGGACGCGCGCACACACACACGACGCACACAAACAGCCAGCAAGATATGACATATTTGCCTTTTGTGGCCAACCACGGAAGGGTCCTTTTCCAGGAAAGGGCTTGATACAATTTGCCTAGGATTAGGGTTGTGAAATGGGAACCGGATCGGATTCTGGGATTCAATCCCCATTCAATTGGGGATCCTCCAGAATCGGGCTTTGGATTGGAATCCATATTCAGTTATCGAAATCGGGTCCCTTGGGATCCTGGTCTTGAGATATCGTGATTGTAATCCAGGATAGCGATCTCAATTCACAAGGCAGATTTACACCTCTTTGGATTCACGTGAATGAATCGGATCCGGTACTCATGGGAAAAAACGCTCTCAACTTCCTTGGAATCCTGAAATGATTCGGAATAGGAATTAGGATCCAGGATCTAGAATCTAGTTTTGCCAACAAAGCAAATGAAGGCCATGAGAAGGACTCGGATCTGATTCGCAGGATCGGGTCTCAGCGGGAATCGGATTTACACATCGCCACACATAGCAACAGAAATACGAATGTATGTTTTCTGGAAGTGTACCACATAACACGTTTTAACATACATAATACTAACACAACACATAACTCTTGATTGGAAACGAAACGTGCTATCCCTTGTACCCATTTCCACCTGGAATCAGCAATAGGGAAACTTCGTTCCCACGCAATTCATTTACACCCTTTCAAAAACACAAGAATTAAACCAACTGAATGTGGAAATAGCTCACAGACTTGTTTTAAAGAACTATTGTTCATGCAAAACCTAAAGCGTGTGGTTTTCATACGAACCACAAATCCCACGTGGTTCAAAGGGGGTGCAATAGAATAGAGCTTCCCTCCCTTCAGCGTCCCCCTTTTTTCCAACCCGGCCGGAAGTGGTGTTCGACATCGGTGACATCGATTCATTTAAAGTTACAACTGAGCGATTACCTTACGATGGCACATGGATTCATTGTTACCCCAGGTTACCATATCCAACCCAGGATGATCCGCGTGTGTACGGAATTTTCGCATCTCGATGCCGATAGATGGATCCATTTGGAGGGGGAAGGAGGGAGCAACAACCAGCTCCCCGCCAGAAATCCGAGTTTCCCATTCCTCGTGTGCAGTTTTCCCCAACACTGAAATGTTGCCACCGTTGTGGGGAACGATAGAAACGGCTTTATCCGACCGAATGGCCGTTTATACTTTTTGTTCCCCGCGTGTGGTGTACATACCGAACACGAATAAACGATGTCCACGTTTGGTGGCATCTTCCCGATTCGATCCTGGTTCAGCCTCGTAGCAAAACGGTTCGCATGTACTACTGGCCGTTTGAGAAGCGGCTATGAATCATAAGCTGACCCACTGATCGAATCACTGAATAAATCATCCAGTAAAAATCAGATTCCGCATCAAAAAAGGCGTTATTCATGCGGTTTGCTGGTGTGTGGGGTATGAGTACAATGGATGAATGTCGCTTTGAAATGATTCACATTGTTTTCTTAGGGATTTTCATGAATGCAACAGTGTAACGTTTATGAATTTGAATAAATAACAAACTTTCCGATAATATAGTAAGTAAATATAAGTGAATAATAATTGAATATAGTTCCACCACGACAAAACTGTATTCATAAAAAGAAACAATAAGTAACAAAATGGAAGCAAAATGTTGGTGCATATTACTAGGATAATTACATTTTCTCTTACAGCTATCACATTACGCTACCGCTTAAAGTAATGTTTGTTCGCAATTAAAGCAATTTTAATTTGATTTCCACATCCACTTGCCGGTCCCCAGGCAGGGGAAGAGGGTCAAATTACCGACTGCACGCCCAATGGCAATAGTGACTTATTGTTCCTTGTCCTCCGGTCGCTGGTTTTCCGTATGAATAAGCACACCACACACAATCCATCCGATGCACGATATGTGTGAGAGAGGGCGTGAGGATCTTTGGGGGAAGTGCGGAAGCTATGTTGCTTGAGTCTATTAATTAAGCGTTCCACAAGCGGACAAACGGTGTATCGAACTGGAAACGGAATCGACGGCGGCGACCGGGAAGACGAGCGGGTAGTATGAATCACTTAGCGATGATGGACGGTCGCTTTCGTGGAAGCCATCTTGGAAGGCTTCTTCAAAAGAACGATCTGGTTTGATCGAAACGATTCGGTGCGATGGTACAACATTTGTCCATCGTGCGTATTTCATGCAATGATAAAGAAGTTCTTCAATGGATTAGCATAACGAAGATAAATCGCTTCACTTCGCAGGGACACAAAACATTGGATTAACCCGAAGCTAAATTAATTAGCATCGCCATTAAAACTATGGATGCTACGATCTGCAGCTGATTGGTTTCACATTTTTGGAATTTAATTATTTCCGTAACGGGGGGAAGATGCGATGCCGGGAATATGTAAATCATATTAAAAAATCATTAATCTTCCTATTTCCAAGTACTGCTTTTTTATATCGACGTGACTAAAATTGTATTAAGGAATTAAATTTCCCTGAACACCACCATGGGCTTCGGACGAGGGTGAACCATGCGTCTCCATTTCCTTCCAGGGCTTCCACATCACATACTTTCCCCATCCGATAACTTCATTAGCGTTCCGCCATTAGGCACAGTTTCCTCGAATCACTTACGATAAGATGTCCCGAGGAAGCGTTTGAGCGTGGCAGAATGCGTGCCACAGTCATTAGGAGAAGGCTGGCCGCAAGTGTTGGAGTCGAGTTTTTTGCAGACAAACCCCAAAGAAAAAAAAAGCTGTTTAAATAGTACAAACAATTCCTCCAATTTGATCATACAACAAACTCTATATGCCACTCTATATCCCACTTATTTCTGGTCGTCAAATAATTTGTGCCACCTTTCCTTTTCGTAGAGGATTAGATTGAATTTCGCAATCGCTTTTCAATAGACATGCCCCCCGAACACCTTCCAGACGAAAGGCGTCGTCTCTTCAGCTGCTAGCTTCAAAGAGGGCTTCAAAAGTTCTTGAATAGGAAATGTAAGCTGTGCAAATCGTAGCAAAACGCTTCCACGTGTGCAAATGTGTGTGGAAATGGTGTTAATAAAAAGCGAAAGGAAATCGAAAGATGCACGTACGTGCACAAGCCATAAGATAGGCAGCCACGCCGGGTTCTGGTTTGCCATTGAGTTGTACGTGCCCCGCGTGGCCTAGATCAAATAAAAGCTGTGACTCTTTAAACCCCCTTTTTGCACGCGCAAACGAGGAAATGGTCGGATTGATACAAATTTAGAA